>NC_090070.1:9820356-9867856 GCF_038355195.1 Osmerus mordax | reverse complement strand
CCCCAGCCCCAGCCCCGGCCCTGGCCCTGGCCCCTAGCCTTAGTCCCAGCCCCAGCCCCAGCCCCAGCCCCAGCCCTGGCCCTAGCCTTAGTCCCGGCTCTAGTCCCAGTCCTATTCCCCAGTCCTAGCCCAGACTGAAACCAGTACAAGCCATATCCCTAACCCTAACCCTAACCCTAGCCGCAGCCCCAGCCCCAGCCTGAGCCTCAGTCATCATATCCAGCCCCTGGCACCGTACCTCTACTCTTGTCACACATCAGACACCAGAGTGCCTGGCCAGGACAGGGGCAGGAACCTCTGTGTGTGTGTGTGTGTGTGTGTGTGTGTGTGTGTGTGTGTGTGTGTGTGTGTGTGTGTGTGTGTGTGTGTGTGTGTGTGTGTGTGTGTGTGTGTGTGTGTGTGTGTGTGTGTGTGTGTGCATGAGTGTGTGCGTGTGTGTGTGTGTGTGCATGTGTGTGTGTGGATAAGGGATGATGATATATTATATCCTTGATGATAGGTTATGTCTCAGTGAGATCATTTGATATCAACGCGGAGAGAAAGCGAGAGAGATTATTATACACTTACTATACAGTAATAATAGTTTAAATGGCACAAGTTACATTTATAGTAGCCTCTATATCCCAACAGTATTGTGGATAAACACAATGGCCCTCACTACGTCTTTTATATGAACAAGAAAAACAATCACGATCTTGTGAAAGTTCCATTCATATTCTTAGGAAAACAATCGCAATCTTTTTTTTTTTACATAGGTTTGAACAAAACCATAATGTTTATACGATACTTACAGCAGAGCTATTGCTCAGAGATTTCTATGGTTACCCTACCTGATAATGCTGTCCTTTTGTGTCAGTCTAACAATGTAACTGACCCTTAACAGCAGGTGACTGTGCTCCATTGTCAAGGTCAAATAAATATGCCTCTGGCGCCCCCTGCTGGATGCCTTGAGACAGCTGAGGAAGAGTGTGACATAATTCATGTTATTTAAATGAATGGATGTATGTTTGAGCAATATGTCTATGTTTACAGACAGTGGAATGCATTGTGTACTTTATTCACAGCCATTATCCTCAAAGAAAATGGATTATGCATTCTGGGTTTTTTCCATTGTTGAACAGAAGAGGGTAGTGAAGAACCACAGCATTTTCCATTTATAGCCAACACTTTCAAATCAAATCAAATGTATTTGTATAGCCCTTTTTACACGCAAGCATGTCACATAAGGCTTCACATACGCCCATAGAACTGCCCCTTAACCAACCTAAACCCTCAAGGAAGACAAGGAAAAAACTCCCAGAAAAACTGGAAGAAAACCTTGGGAGGAGCGATTCAGTGAGGGATCCCCTCCTCCAGAGACGGTTGGGTGCTTTCTTTAGCATTCATTTGAGCATCCATCTCAGTGTTGTCCATCCTGAATGAACCTGATCAAAGTCATAGTGAAACGGGCCCAGGTAAAAGTCAGATAGTGTTGTCAAAGGTGAAGAGTAAGGGGTTTAAGAAAGGCTGTGCATGTGTGTGACTGTGTGTGTGTGTGTGTGTGTGTTAGTGTGTGTGTGTGTGTGTACAAGTATGTGCCTGTGTTCAAATTTTCTCTCTGTACTCACACACTAGCCTGTCTGTCTGACTGCTCTCTCTCACCCTGTCTCTCTGCACTCACACACTAGCCTGTCTGTCTGACTGCTCTCTCTCACCCTGTCTCTCTGCACTCACACACTAGCCTGTCTGTCTGACTGCTCTCTCTCACCCTCTCTCTCTGCACTCACACACTAGCCTGTCTGTCTGACTGCTCTCTCTCAGCGTCTCTCTGTACTCACACAGTCTGTCTTGCAGTGGTGAACCAGCAGGGTGACGGATGGTCGACACGGGTGAACAAGATGAGATTGTATTGTCCTGCCAGGGGGAAAAATCTATAGTGGATTGAGACAGAAACAAGGTGTGCCCTGAGTCGGGGAACACTGCCAGGTACCCCCCCCCCCCCCCCCCAGCCCCCTCGTCCCTCCCCCCAGACACCCATTCGCCAGGCCCCAGCGGGTGGCAGCGTGCCCGGTTGGGGGGTGCAGCGCGGGGGGGGGGGGGGGGTGCAGCGGGGGTACCTCTCCAGGGATAGCCCTCTCAGGACAGGTGGGGGGGAGATGGTCAATACATAGGAACTACAATAGTTTCAGATCTCAGAGTGTCACAGTTCTTACTTAGATGTTCCAGAATGTTCAGGAAACAGTCTATTCTGAAACCAAGGCTAGGGTAAAAGGAAGATGAATCATTTCCAATGGAACAACGGCAGACATTTTCAAAATCTCTATCGTATTCCAAGCCTCACGTCGACACCCCCTCAGTTTGCTTCGCGTCCTCCATGGACGGCCGCCTTCAGCCCTCGATCTTTGTCTCTGGAACCTTCTCCATTAACCAGAGGAAAGCGCCTTTGTGGGTCCGAGCATGGCCTTCTTTAACGATCATACGTTAACAACTGTGGAACGGGACTTTTAACGACTTCTGTGATGTAATAATCAATATGGCGGCTGTGAGAGGTCGTTAGCGGTTTGAACTGGCAGCTGCTGCTTGACTGGTAATGAGGAAGAGGAAGTACGAGTGTAAGAGAAGGAGGAAGGGGGAAGCGTTATACAGTATGCTGTATCAGATCCTGAAGAGCACGGTTGATCCAGAACATTCTGAGAAAGTGCTAATTGTGCTAATTGCTTAATCTGTAAACACAAAATATATTCTAGTTATTGGAAGGCAACTAGATCTATGTTTTAATACGCTACGATTTGTTGTTGCGGTGTTGTTTTTGATGCTAGCCTCGAGCAGGCTAGCATCAACAGCTTTTCAACAGCTCTCTCCACAGAACCCAACGTATTGATGAATCTGTTTGTGGCTGGGAGCCAGAACATCCGGCAGTACCTTTCTTGCCATCACAGCTCTATCTGACCTGTGGGTCGTGTGGATCGAACCCGGAGGAAGGAACGGATGGAAATGGAGAGAAGAGGAAGGAGGAGCAGGGAGAGAAGCAACTTCCAGATGAAAAGATGATGAACCAGTGTGGTCAGCCTGAAGGTTTAAGTTCATCATTCAGAACTGTTGTTTTGTTTCATTTGTCCATTGCAAGATGAGGCAAACGAATGAGTAACATGCATTTTTCTCCAATTCCACACAATACTGGTGGCTAGATATTTCATGTGTTCCTGACATTGAACAACAGATGGCAGTGTGGGTCATCATTTCACACAGAGACCCAGCAATTACCAGGTCTGCTGTAATAGACTCAGATAACTAGATAACTCTCCACTGAAGTCCTCTGGGATTTGTAGTGTAAGTGAGCTTCAAGTCCAGGCTTTAAATATAATTCAAGCCGTAGTGTCTGATACAGCCGTAATAACATAACCTTCATGTTTATATGTCAGAGTTTCACCGCACTGTCAAATCAGGTACTGTAACCAGAGACCACCTCACCATTGAAATAAAAAGCATGGTACTGTAAGAGTGCTAAACTGTGTGCGTGTGGGTTGGTGTGTACAGGCAATGTACAGTATGTGTGTGTGCGTGTTCAAATGAGAGACAGAGACAGAGTGCAACACGCAGAAAGCTTGTACAGTAAGCAGTGGCAGCAGCAGCAGCAGGCGGCCATGTTTGATGTAGCAGGTGAGTGTGTGCGACAGTCGGAGAGGAGTGGCGAGGAGACAGATTGCAGGGCGGCTCTGGGGGGGGGGGGAGGGGACAGTCTGAAGGTCCTGGACCTGGTTAATTATTGAAGCTCCGACGCTATAGCTTTGTGCCACGCTCAGCATCGCTTCCCCCGCCCCTTACAGCCCAAGGCGTCCTCTCAAACCCTCGTTAGCAAAGCGACAGCACTGAGCCCTACACGCTCTCTAAGAATCCCTCCCTCTTCGCCGGTCCTGAACACAAACCCCTTTAAAAAGGGGCGTCGAACTGCTAATCTGTCGTGAAATCCACGCGAGTTATTCAGCGCGTTGACCGAATGTACGTGTCCATTGGGAACCAGCGCCGTGTTGGAATGATCCTGAATATGAAAACCTGATTCATGTGGTTCGGTGTTCTGTGACGAGAAAGACATGGGCAAGCATGAGGCCCCCGTGGGAGGGCCTATCGCCGTGACTCCCGTTCTCCTCCCTACTCATCATGTTTCGATGCCTTTGTGGGGGGAATCTCACCCGACGTCACCATAACTAAGCCCAGAGTATATTGGCTATATTGACATGACATAGAACTATATTGATGTGGAAGGTTAGGGTTAGGGTTAGGGCTAGGGTTAGGGCTAGGGCTAGGGCTAGGGTTAGGGCTAGGGTTAGCGGCTAGGGTTTAGGGTTCACTCCGGTGCCGTATAGGTTTATAGTCAGTTTAGACTGGGTTTTTTTGAGGGGGGGGGGGGGCGGTCAGTAGAGTGGACCTTGTACAACATGTCCCTGTGATCTTTACTTAGCGATTTGGCCCCAGGCTGGTTTTCTCAGGTGGAAAATGGAGGTTAGCCTCAAGTAGGACAGAAGCCTGAGGAGGAAGGAGAGGAGGGGGGGGGGACATTCCAGTTGTTGTTGTTGTTGATGATTCCTGGGATAAGTAGGTCAGAGGTGGGTCAGCTGTCTCCGAACAAGACGCATCCATCTGGTGTGAGTTATGGACTAGTGTGTAGCAAGTGTGTTTGCGTGCTACACACTGAGTTATGGTGCGGGGCGGGACGGCTCGGTGGGGGGAGAAGTGACTTCATCATGTCGGGGGTCCTGATTGGATCCGGGGCGACCCCGAGCCCTGTGGCCCCTCGGTGAGGGATGTATCAGCTCACAGGATCACATGGTGTCTCCCTCTTTACCCCGTCCATCACATCCTACACATGAGGACCTCCTGCCGGGGATAATTCCCATGTCGATTGCGTGACGCAATCACAGAGTTAACGTAATTTCTCATGGTGACACGTGCCACCATGAGAAATTACGTTAACTCTGTGATTCACAACACGCGTGTGTGTGGGAGCAAATGAATGTTTTTGCACGCGTGATGTGTGTGTGACTGAGACATACGTGACTCTCCCCATCTTGGAGAAGAGGAGGCGGGTTTCACTATTTATTACTGTCGTGTCGAAAGAAGGATGTTTCGTTTCGTCTGGGTTGATTTGAAACTTCGCATCCGAGGCTGTGTGAGATCACTCCAGTCTCCTTAATGTTGGCTTCCTATTGTTTTCCATACCTGCGCAAGCTTGTGAGCGTGCTCTCTCTCTTCCTGCTTTCTGTCACACACGTACACACGCAAATATGTCTTTCTTTATCTTTTTCTCTTTTTGTCTCTTCATCCTCTCTCTCTCTCTTTCTCCTCCTGGAAAATGGATAAGAAAACGAGGGGGAACTTTGACCAAATCCATTGTATTGATTAGCGAGGGCATGCTTTAGCCTGAGTCTGGAAATCAAATACATTTGTTTACTGTACGTTCTCTCCATGCACCAACCCACCTTATTAACGATGCACATCTTCCTGACATGCTCAATTCATGAGGGCATTGGTGTGTAAATGATTACCACCCAGCTTTTTGTTGCATTGAACATACCCAGAGATTCAAGCCTGCATGGTGCTCTGCACTGTGAAACAGACCTTTTTCATGTTTTTTCCCTGCATATTACTTTATTTAACAGTGTTTTCTGTAATAAAATACAATAAAATAAACATCTGAGGTTGTACCTTCTTCTTTGATCTGCAGTTAAACAAGAAACAGTCCCTATTAATCATTTAGCCTCATGCTTTCATCTGGAAGGACACATTTTCCACTTTGGGTAAAGTCTTCCTTCCTAGAAGCACAGGAATGTCTGGATTTGAATTGTGGTTTTACTGTAGGTTATGTGGTGTATAAATCTCATGGCAAGTCTATAGTAGTTTGTTACTATGAGTAGATATGCAGTTAAAAGCCAGTTGCTCATTCTAAGCAATGTAGTTGTGGCTAGCTAGTAGTGACTAGCTATAGTAGGCTACATTGGAGTTATGACACACACTCAGTCATGGCAACTTACACAGCACAAATTGATAAAAACAACAATAGATTTCTCATCCCCAGGTGACCTTGACAGACGCCTAGCAAACTGGGGAGGCATAAACCCCAAATAACCTGGCCATGAAAACGAAAATCAATGCAGGAAGCATATCTGTTGCCAGAGGTAGTCCTCCAAGGTCACAGACCAAGCTATCATATTCGACTTCCCACCCAGTCACAGACAAACAGACATTACCCCCACACAGCCGCCCCCAGCTCCAAACAACAATCTCAGATTAGCATTTTAGCTAGCAACATTAGCTGGGCTGCTCGATTTCGTGAAACCCAAGATTCTGACAAATCGAGGTGTGTTTGTTTGCATTGTCGTTGGGCGTGACTGGGTCATAAACAATCATAACATGGTCTCCAGGGAGGCAGTCAGATAGGCAAGCAAACTCCTGAGTCCTGGTGTGTTTAATCAAATATGTTAGCTATAGCATAGCATTGAAGTTGTGTAGCCATAGGCAACTCAATAGCAGGTTGGCTAGCCTAGCGTAGCGTAGCCTGGAGTAACCTACTTTATTTTAGCAAGGAGCCATATGGAGCAGCTAAGTGTTGGTCTGGAAATTCAATGAATGGCAGAGCTGCTATTTAAAGCCACAGAAGAGATATTCTAATTGATTGTCTCAGAGAAAGAAGACTATTTATAGACATGTTAGTCTTTACTCTTGTACTTCAGGGTCGGTCCAATGAATAGACAACAAAGTCCAAAGAAGGATGTTAGGTTGATTAGTAATTTTCCTCTGTTTGACACTGACAAATCTAAATGCGGTTGGTGAAATATTCAGATGCTCTCTGAAACAAGAAAGGTATGGAATGTTTTACTGATGAAATTATGTCTATTAATAGGCTTATTGGTATTCAAAAGCCATCTAACAACACTGGGAAGTACAAATAACCATACATCCCAGGTGAACCCACAAGTTTCACTTACTATCATGTGATACATGAAACAAATTCGTTTTTACATAAGATGTTAACGTTAACAAACAGTCAGGAACATTCACTCCTCTCTCCCCCTTTCCCCCTCCCACAATGCACTGCTGTGTGACCTCAGTCTGTGTTCCTCCTCCTGATGCCCGCCTGCCCGCGGGGTGCGAGGGGCAGATGGACAGAGGATGACATATTTAGGCAGCATGACTGATTCTGCTCTCTGCCTCCTAGGCTCCATGGCGACCATGTTGGCTAACCTACACGTTGTAGTTAAGTGGATGGCTGTTTTTGTTGTGGCAGAGGTCCCAGGTCCTGTGGGATAGTGGAGTGTGATGGCGTATGGTAATGTTGAGGGGTATTGCTGTTATAAGACCAGGTGAGGTCTCTGTGAGAAATGACTGTTAGGGCGCAGGGTGTACGACGGCTGGATGATGATGTGGTCACAATACGCAACAGCAAAATGTTAGAGGTCCCCAAATATAGCCAAACATGAAGAGATTTCACACATAAATCCATTGGTTGGTGAGAGATGCCAACGTGAGGTCAGAGAAAGAGAGGGGGGAGAGAGAGAGAGGAAGAGAGATAAAAAGGGAGTGAACCTGCAAGAGAGAGAGAAAGACGGAAAGGGTAGAAGTAGCTGATTAAACCCATGCAGAGCTGCAGGGGTCGCAGCTGTCAGAACGCAGGCCGCGGGGAATGATGTCTCTCTCTCCCACCCTCTCTCTCCTCTCTCTCACTACCTCTCTTTCTCTCCCACCCTCTCTCTCTCTCCCACCCTCTCTCTCTCCCACCCTCTCTCTCCTCTCTCTCACTACCTCTTTCTCTCTCCCACCCTCTCTCTCCTCTCTCTCACTACCTCTCTCTCTCTCCCACCCTCTCTCTCCTCTCTCTCACTACCTATCTTTCTCTCCCACCCTCTCTCTCTCTCCCACCCTCTCTCTCTCACTACCTCTCTTTCTCTCCCCCACTCTGTAGCATTTCCCCCTCTCTCTCTCTCTCTCTCTCTCTCTCTCTCTCTCTCTCTCTCTCTCTCACCTTCTCTCTCACTGCCTCTCTTTCTCTCCACCTCTCAGTTTCCCATCCCCTCGCTCTCATTTTCTCTCTCTTTCTCTCACACACACACACACACACATTACTGTAACACGCACACACTCTAAATCACATTACTTAACCAGCTGTGAGTGAGGAAAACGCTTCTCATATGGATCTCGCTTCGGTCTATATGGTATTTGAAGACAAAATAATTGCTATGTGTATGCCTCATATCAGCCAGATGGGGTTTAGTATTTGCATCTGTTATGTAGCTTATATGAGACCGAATATGAGTCTAACCATTAGGAAAGTGATGTGCAATGTTTAGGACTGTGTTCTCGTTTTGCCTTTAAAATGGCAATCATTGGGTCTAATTTAGGATTCATGAAAAAGTGTTTTTTTCTAGATGCAGAAACCCAGGTGAGAAATCCAACAGGGGTTTTCCATTGTGGTCGTCTATATTGGAGGTGTCACGTTCTGCATGTAACTCTAATATATGCAGTGCAAATAATGTGCGAATGACGCGCTTAGCGTGTTTGAGAGCTACTAACATACGGTATCTGCCGAGCGGAAGCTTTGTCGTGAGGTTATGAGAAATGCAGGAGGGGGAAAAACTGCCCGATCAGCCTAACAGCCATGATAAAGATGATCAGATGACCTCGTGTGTTGGCGTCCCCTCTCATCCACACTACACCTTACTCCACGCCGCAGTGGTAGTAAGCACCGAGTCTGTAACCCGATCGGTCCACATCTCCCCCCCCCCCCCCCGCGACCTGGAACATCCCCTGAGTTGAGTTGCACTGCAGCTTCTCTCTGAAGCGGTCTGAACACTCAGCGCTTTGCGGAGAGTCCCGTCCCCACAAGTCACCGCCGGAGGGCCGCGGTCGAGACGAAGCGCTGGCGTGGCCACGTTTGTCCTCGGGAGCTCTGGGACACCGCTCAGGTGAGCGCCGCCAAGCAACGATCGATCTTGCCCCCCTCGGGAGACGCCCCCCCCCCCCCCCACACCTGCCCACGTCGATCACCCCCCCCCCCCACCCCCCCCGCTTGTCCCCATGACAATGCGCAATGAGGCAGAGTGAACCATTGGCCTGTGATTATTATTCAAATGCCTGTGCCCTTACATGGTGCATGCGTCCTTATTTACGCACTCATGTTCCCTCTGTCGTTTGAAGGACACCCGAGTTGGGAGTTGGAGACAGCTAGCAGATATATGCTAATGTTTCCACATTAGCATCGTCACCATTGCTAGCGATCAGGTCTTGATGCTAATTGTAAACGGCGGCCATTGCTGACGTTCACATGTATTCCTCTTGTACCAGTGATGTGATCAGCTCCACGCGTTCCTGTTATCCGCGTCCAATCAATCAAGCTGCAATTAAGCAACAATTACAAGAGCGATTACAAGAGTAATCGCGAGCACTGTGGCGTTTCACTCGCATGCCTCCCGCTCGCCGTTGCTACTCATTTCACATGCGCCGCAGTTTCCCCAGGATGTGATGCGTGAACAGGAGGAAGTGATGTAAAGGTCAGTGTCTTTGGCAGCAGGGTGAGGTCAAATCCCTGGAGGGATGTTTGCCCAATAGACAGGATGAACAACAGCTCTTCAGAGGGGTGCCAAATCGTGACTCAACTCACGAATGTGTGGGTTACCCTCCCTGCATGTAAATAAGCCTCCCTCAGACCATTCTGACAACTTCTCTTCTACTTCGAGCTACGTTTTTTTGGCTCATAAAAGTGACATCCGTAATATCCTTTTCTAACCTACGCACACAGACAATATACAAATGGAACATTTCACGCCGTTACCACACTATTAGAATGATGAGACAGTCTTTTTATTGGCGTTGAATTGAGATTTCACATTCTGTGCTCATTTCCTCCCTTCAAAGGATCCGTAGTGTGTACTATCTCACAGAGGAGTCGTTCGTTGAAGGAAATTTCAATAAAAAGCAGATTTCACAGGGGAGCGACAATTGGGGTTTGAGTTGAGAGCCATAACAATAGGTAGAGTGCAGGAGTTCAGAGCACTGTGTGGTGGGTGTGAGTCTCTAGAGGATTACCCCTGCCGGCTCTTTGACTTTGTGGTTCACACTCTACTTGGTTAGGGATCCCTACACAACGGAGCAGCCAGCTGCCTCCTGGATCCGCCTGCTCGAAACCCATGGCGTGTGAACGAGTGCACACGCGTGTGTGTCACGTGTTATATCAGCCCAGAACAACCCCAGCACACGCATCATGAGACACACACCCAGCACAACGCTCCCGGAAAAAAGCGAAAGCGAATCGACGAGGAGACTTCTCATCGTGTGTGGTCGATACAGAGGCCGGTCCCATGGGCGGGTTTACCTTGTGATTTACCTGTGCCCAATGAGCACTACCTTGTGATTTACCTGTGCCTAATGAGCGCTACCTTGTGATTTACCTGTGCCTAATGAGCGCTACCTTGTGATTGACCTGTGCCCAATGAGCGCTACCTTGTGATTTACCTGTGCCTAATGAGCGCTACCTTGTGATTTACCTGTGCCTAATGAGCGCTACCTTGTGATTTACCTGTGCCTAATGAGCGCTACCTTGTGATTTACCTGTGCCTAATGAGCGCTACCTTGTGATTTACCTGTGCACAATGAGCACTACCTTGTGATTTACCTGTGCACAATGAGCACTACCTTGTGATTTACCTGTGCACAATGAGCACTACCTTGTGATTTACCTGTGCCTAATGAGCGCTACCTTGTGATTTACCTGTGCCCAATGAGCGCTACCTTGTGATTTACCTGTGCCTAATGAGCACTACCTTGTGATTTACCTGTGCCCAATGAGCGCTACCTCGTGATTTACCTGTGCCCAATGAGCGCTACCTTGTGATTTACCTGTGCCCAATGAGCGCTACCTCGTGATTTACCTGTGCCCAATGAGCGCTACCTTGTGATTTACCTGTGCCCAATGAGCACTACCTTGTGATTTACCTGTGCCCAATGAGCACTACCTTGTGATTCACCTGTGCCCAATGAGCACTACCTTGTGATTTACCTGTGCCCAATGAGCACTACCTCGTGATTTACCTGTGCACAATGAGCACTACCTTGTGATTTACCTGTGCACAATGAGCACTACCTTGTGATTTACCTGTGCCTAATGAGCGCTACCTTGTGATTTACCCGTGCCCAATGAGCGCTACCTTGTGATTTACCTGTGCCTAATGAGCACTACCTCGTGATTTACCCGTGCCCAATGAGCGCTACCTTGTGATTTACCTGTGCCTAATGAGCACTACCTCGTGATTTACCCGTGCCCAATGAGCACCTCTACTGAGAGACAGGGCTCCGCTCAACGGATCGACTGTGCAGACAGGCTCCTCCGGAGACCCTGGGAGACGTCGTCTTGCCATCCCAGTGCTTTGAGTTCCGTTCTTTCTCTTATCCATGAATCTAATTCTGATCTGTGCTTCGAGCTGTCGGGGAGAAAGGCGTCAGGGAGGGAGGGAGGGAGGGAGGGAGGGAGGGAGGGAGGGAGGGAGGGAGGGAGGGAGGGAGGGAGGGAGGGAGGGAGGGAGGGAGGGAGGGAGGGAGGGAGGGAGGGAGGGAGGGAGGGAGGGAGGGAGGGAGGGAGAGCCCGAAAAAGACAGAAGGAGGGAGAGAAACAGACTGACAGAGAAGGGGGAGGGAGGGATAAATAACAAGGCAGATAAACAAATAAAGAAAAATGACATGCAGACAGCCGTGGAAAGAAAATGAGTAATAGAGTCTGACTGATGGAATGGCCGACAGCATGCATTCGGTGAGAGAGAGAGAGAGAGAGAGAGAGAGAGAGAGAGAGAGAGAGAGAGAGAGAGAGAGAGAGAGAGAGAGAGAGAGAGAGAGAGAGAGAGAGAGAGAGAGAGAGAGAGAGAGAGGGCGAGAAGGAACGAGAGAGGAGAGGAGGTAGAATTGATGGGCTCCTTGTGGTCCAGTTCTCCATTAGGACGCCGTAAAAAATGGCTGGTCCCTGGCTCTGACACTGCAGCCAGGTCTGATTGAGCTGTGATCGCCCACCCCAACTCTTCCCAACACACACACACACACACACACATCCGTACAGTAAATACACACACACACACACACACACAGTCAGTGCTGCTGCCAAGACTCGCAACACTAAGCAGAGCAGATGAGACGCCAGGCGATGTCGTAAATTCACACTGCATAGAAGTAGAGTTACCGCCCTGCCCCTCCCTCCCTCTCATCTCTCTGAGCTGTCGCTCTCTCTCTCTTTCTCTCTCATTCTCTCTCTCTCTCTCTCTCTCTCTCTCTCTCTCTCTCTCTCTCTCTCTCTCTCTCTCTCTCTCTCTCTCTCTCTCTCTCTCTCGTTCTCTTTCTCTTTCTCTCTCTCTCTCTCTCGTTCTCTCTCTCTCTCTCTCTCCCTCTCTCTCTCTCTCTCTCTCTCTCTAGACGATGGTGCTTAAACCGAAGGTCTTCATCCTGTACTTCCTTCTCTAAATCCTTTTCCTCCTCCAACTGGCCTCAAAATGTGACATCAGACTGATAGCCAAGGCCACATGTCCTCTCCCTCCTCCCCATCACTCATACAGCACAGAGCAGTACCTGGGCAAGGTTGGCTATAATTAGCGACAGGCGGCTAATGCTAACCTTCACATACCCAGTCTGTCCACTGGCATTACATGATACAGTATCTGGAGGGGTGGGGGGTGCTAGCTAGCTAGCTAGCCTACGTGAGATAGGAGGATTTAGCATTAGCAATGGCTAATGCTCTAATTTCCCTCAACCTTTTATATAACCATTAGCATTATGAATTACACATAGCATCACAGATCGATGGACAGGCAGTGGGTCATGCTACAATGATACGGTTAGCTAAACATCCCTATACCGTGATACTGCTGTATGATGTTAGCATGTCAGATGGCTGGATGAGAGAGGCTGGATGACAGAAGGTTGTTTACTTGTTGGAGCAGACACCTCCCTGTGTCCTGGTCTGCCCATCTCTTGTTTTATTTGTGTAATATGTGTCTTGGCCTTGGTCCAGACTGGTGAAGTGCTGCTGCAATAATATGATTATGAGGAGGTCCAAATCTCATTGGAAGTCACCTAGAGCGCCAGGGGAGATAAATTGATGGAGTCAAGATAAGTTGTGTGTGTGTGTGTGCTGATGAATCAAGTTTAAATCTATTTTATTGCCTTACTGCAATACAGGTCTACTTCAGTGGTTTAAAAGCACCATAAAATGCTTCTTGACGAACGTAACATGTCTCCTCTCACATAGACTTCCTCAAAGTGAAATCCTCCAAACCGGTTTGATTACGAGATCTGAAAGGATTTACCGTCGCACTCTATCATTGTTACCTCTCATCACACACCTTTAAATCAGTTACGACTACCCTGTGAAACTTCAATGCATGTGTGTGTGTGTGTGTTTGCGTGCACGCGGGCTTGCCCGTACATGTGTACGTTTCCATATATATGTGTGTTTCCATACCGTGCGAATGTGTGAGTGCGCTTGCCGGTACGGGTCTTTCTGAGTGTGCATGTGTGTGTACCTGTGGGTTTCCATCCGGAGTGTGTACAGTTAAGTGCATCCACCAACGCGTGTGTGTTTCTGTCGGAGTGTGTGAGTGTCCGTGCGCGCGCGCTCGTCTAGGGTGGTAAACACAGGATCTGCCAGGAGCAATCACTTGATCCCAGGACGGAAGGGTCCTTTGAGGAGGAGCGGACCTGACGTGTGTGTTTGCATGCGGGCAGTGGGAAGTACAGGGCAGAGAGCGGGGGGGACGCAGCCCCCTCCTGGACGTGAGGGGCGGGGCGCATGTGTCAGGACCGATCGGCGGGGTCACCGCGCTGACGACAACGCTACGCTCGGCTATTCAGCCGGCTCAGAGGCTGGGATGGGCTAACCCTAACATGCAGGAGAGGGAGGGAGGGAGGGGATGATGGAGAGGGAGGGGATGATGGAGAGGGAGGGAGGGAGGGAGGGAGGGAGGGAGGGAGGGAGGGAGGGAGGGAGGGAGGGAGGGAGGGAGGGAGGGAGGGAGGGAGGGAGGGAGGAGGGAGGGGAAAAGTTGCGTGGGGAGAAAGGGAGGGGTGGTAGAAATAGAGGGGAGAGAGAGGGAGTTCTGTAGGGAATGAGGGAGGAAGAAAAAGACGGAAAGAGACTCAGGAAAGGTATTTGTGAAAGACCAAGAGAGATCAAAAAAGACATTGAAAAACCAGGAAATAGTCGTGTTCAAAAAACCCTCACTCGTGTAGGTTTTCTAAGATCTACGCCCCACAGACCCACCCAGACGCACAGAAACTGAAGACATGCTGCTTTCTTTGTGTTTAGGTGTGTAATCTCATGTTCCCCCGCTCCAGGGACGGCTCTCTCATCCAGAGGATTGGATTCATATTAGCATAACATTGGATGTGTGTGAGCAACTCTATGAGGTATCCCGCCTTATCTCATCTACACTTTGAAGTGATACCCCTCCGTCGATTTTCACGGCAACCAGCATTCCAAATCTCACACTCTCGTGTCTGGTCCAGCACGATATGCCAGCCTTTGTTGTCAAATATATGAAAGGCGACAACAACTTTGCGTTGACATCATTTCACTGCGGCGATGTGCGTGACCCACATAGACTGAACAGAGGCGCGTTCCTACAACCTAGCTCTTGGTACAGTACATAGTCCAATCCCAGTTGGTTTCGTAAGAGCTGGACTCGCGTCATTTGTCAGAATTAGGAACAGTACTGCCACATTGTCTGGAGGAATGCTGACTGGGGGTCTTTTCTATCAGGAGAAGCATGACCAGGAAGTAGATGTTGGGCTTTTTTTGTGGATTAATTTCTAATCGAAGACAACACTGTTACTTTCATTGGGCCGCGTGCGTGCACCTTTCACCGCCTTCAGACCCGAGCCAATCTTTTCTGGCTCTGGGAACGACCCCGTTACTTTCAAAACACCATTCCTTCACGCCGGTCGTCCATTCTGCTGGAGTCCACTCTCGCCCACGGAGGAGAAAATCAATATGGCCTCTGTAAGGTGGGGGGGGGGGGGGGGGGGGGTGAGAGAAAACGCGTGGCCATTCCTGACCCACTTCTCCTCCTCTGTTGACCAGGGATGGTGTGGTGGTGTGGGTGTGTGTGTGTGTGTGTGTGTGGGTGTGTGTGTGTGTGTGTGGGTAGCATCCAGTTGGCTACGCCAGTTCACTTTGATGTGCTCTTCCAGTTTCTCATTCAAGTACCCAATTTGGAGAGGACAAACACCCTCATTAAACATTCCCTCTCCTAAATCATTTCGATTCACCACAAACGTGTAAAAAAAAAAAGCCTCCTTACAAGAGTTGGAGTTACATCACGAGTAGATGCCCAACCCGTATCTATGTAATCCGCCCGAGGAAACATCGTCCACTGTGTGGATTCCAACCCTGACAGTGTTCCCTGTGTTGCACCTTTATTGCACACCAACATCAGGTATGCGTTTCAGCTCACGTGCTATAAATGGTCCAAACTCACCGTCAGGCAGGAGATGAGAGCAGCTCACCTCACACACATCTTTCTCCTGTCGGGAATCCCTGCCGCGCTCCCCCCTGAAGTGTACAGTTGTCCAAATCTGCACCGTGTGCATCCAATTATCTGTGAAATAGCGTTCCGTCCTCAGACGGCTTTTTCAGACCACTGACGGCAACAGCAACATAGTCAGTGTTGTGGACACACCTTGCTGCCTCTGGCTATGACATTTAAAAAAAAACGGTCCCATTCCTTATATGTATATATATATATATATCTAAGACGTGGCTGGAGACACGGTTCTCAATCTTGTGCGTGTTGAGCGATTGTAGTTCACGGCAGATGAATCGGTCGCATGGCTTTAAAGGATAGACAACAATCAACCACTGAGACCACGTGTAGCCCTCTGACTGCGAAAGTTCTGTGTGTGTTCTGTGTGTGTGTGTGGGAGGGAGGGAGAGAGGGAGGGAGGGAGGGAGGGAGAGAGGGAGGGAGGGAGGGAGGGAGGGAGGGAGGGAGGGAGGGAGGGAGGGAGGGAGGGAGGGAGGGAGGGAGGGAGGGAGGGAGGGAGGGAGGGAGGGAGGGAGGGAGGGAGGGAGGGAGGGTGGTGGGTGGGTGGGTGGGTGGGTGGGTGGGTGGGTGGGTGGGTGTGCGTGCGCCCACTTCTAACAGCTTGGGATGGAGAGGACGTGTTCTGGGTTGGAGATAAAGGGCAGATGACTAAGGCAGAAAAAGGTTGTAGCATGCAAGCCTCCGTCCCATAGCAATTGATCAGGTCTGATCCAGCTTTCACACTCCAGATCGTCTAGCCCGGTCTGATCCAGTCATCAGATCCCAGAGATGTATTTCTGAGGCGGCTAAGGGACAAAAGTCATTGGTTTGTTTAACCTTTTGAACTCTGACCTGGTCTGTCAGTGAAACACTAACTGTTAGTCTCTCACTGTGGATAGGGAATTGCACATGGCGCATGTTTTCAGCCAGGAAGGTATAGATTTTTTTTCAAGGGGCAATCTGTGGGCGAAAGGAGCAGGAGAGACAGTGACTAATAAACAACCGCAAAGAGCAACCATTTACATGGTGTTCGATCATTTATATTCCTGCGCTGTGATGAATGTCACGTTCAAAAGTAAAGCTCAAAAACAACTCGTCAATCACGATGGAACAGCACTTTATGTGTAGCGGCGCACAAAGTCTCATTCGAAAATCCTCCGCACACCTTATCCGTCACCACGCTCTCGTTTTATCGTCAAGAACCAAAATTGGACGCCATTACCATATTTCGCCTTGTCATTCTCCTCACTGCAGGAGTTCACCTGAGGACGCCCTAACCAGACTTTTCAGCCAACCTCAACCTTTTTCCTCTCTGCTGTCTGCCTTGCACATTCCTATCCCTCAGGGGGCACCACTCTTTTGTGCTTGTGACACACAATGGCTGCCCAGTTTCCCACTCCGTAATGGGATTCGAGGTGATTGGCCGCAGCAGGTGCTAGGGTCAGGGGAGTCAAGGTTGCGCGAGCCAAATGTCAAGAACCCTGATGGCAGGAGACAGCCTATCAGGATGCAGGCCTCTAATTGACCTGATCAATGATTGGCTGGGGGCGGCCAGTGAAGCCGTGATCAGTGAGGACAGAAACCAACCTCCTCTGCTGTCACTGAGAGGACAACATCCCCAAAGTGGAGACAATACCCTAGAGAGAGCTGGAGTGGAATAAAGGGAAGGAGGAGGGGGATGGGGAGAGAGATTAGAGGATGGAGAGAGAGCGAGAGAGAGAGAGAGGCTGGCGCAGAGAAGGAGAGAGAAGATAACCTTTCCAAATGTTCTATATCCGTAAAGCTCAAGCTAGCATGAGGTGGTGTGTTCTGCGCTCCATTAAAATAAATGTCACCGTCTTCGTAGCTCATCTATTTTCTTCCTGATAGCCCGTCCAGCGCCGTGACAGTGTCATGTCCACATAGACATAGTGGACGCACAGGATAGGCCCTCAACCAGGGACGTGCACAGACATGGTCAGGGGCTATTGCTCTAACATTATCTCCATTACTTCAAAAAGTCAATTGAAAGTGGAAGGGTTTTTCCCTCTCCTTCACTCGCAGTGCACCGGCGTGAGAATACAATCAATGTCATATAATATATATATATGTTTATTTAGGCTCTTTCTCCAGAGGGGCAGATCAGCTAATCAGGGCAAACGGGCTATTGCCCGCGCAACAATAGCCCTTACCTGTGCACGTCCCTGCCCTCAACCAAACTATTCATTGTGAAGATAAAACTACAAGTCCCTTCCATCTCTGGGTGTCCGCTGCATCGCCCAATCGGGGGCTTGGAGGAGCTCTCATTACGGTGGCCTTGGAGCACAGATCTCGCCATGTCTCCTGTCGTCTCTGCGACCATAAACTGCCCCGCGATAAGGTCAGCCGTAAAGCTTAAGGTTATATGTAAATGACTGCGCTATAAGGTCAACTATACATCCCTCCCGCAAGAAAGGAGTTTGGAGGAGGAGGACGAGAAGATGTTATGAAAAATAAAAATGTCTATTGAAATTGTTGAAAATTCATTTTAGTGCCTGTTTCACAACACACATCCAACCCCATTCCATACAGTATCATGGATATTGATTGAGATTCACCCAAAGAGAGAGAGAGACAGTTTGACGAAACTCAAGCTTTGCACGACATGCCACTTCTCCCCCCGCCGGCTCACCTCAGATCCTCTGTAAACTCTTCGCTCAGGAAGTGTTTTCGTTTTGGAACGCTCGCCAAAAAATGTAACGAGGACGGGCGCTGCATATCATTTCAATGAATCAATGTGAAGCTTCCAGCAGCCTGGCGCTGCTCTGACGGATGGAGGGATGGAGGGATGGAGGGAGAGGCGAGGTGACATAGCACATTGAGATGTCTGTCTCCTGTAACTCACTGGGGTGTGTGTCTGTGTGTGTCCGTGGGAGGATGCTGCTAGGATACACACACACACACACACACACATTCTGTATAGACACACACACGGGCTTGTGCCAACACACACACACAGCAAAGTGCACACACAGAGGCACACTTTCTCTATCGCACACAAAAACACACACACACGCAAGGTGTGGAGGTGATTGCATCCATCTGGATGACAAGTGGATCTGAGGACTATTCCTCACTGCTGTCATCTTCTGAAGACACCAGTGTGCGTGAGAGAGTCACGTGACACAGCAATATATGCATGTGGTTCTGTGTGTGTGTGTGTGTGGTGTACACCCCTGCAATTGTCCTATTATACACCCGCAATTATCTCCTTAGCCAGATCTATATCCCACAGAGAAAGTGTTCCCATTAAACCTCAACTAACTACTCTCTATTGATACACCTTAAAGCAGGAGAGCTGCTCTGGTAAAACACGACTATCGACAGCGCGGCGATCCCATGCAATAACGTGCCTCCATGATCTGGATATAATCGTTACAGGTTACAGCTTTAACCCTGCCTCCAGCGAACCCCCTGAAATTGGAGCAGTTCCCTGAGGGGCGTTCCCCCCCCCCCGCGCTGCGCGCGCCTGGGGTAAACCAATAGAAATCAATCGGGGTCATCTCATTAAAAATGATGATCAACTCCACACGCCGGAGTTCCATTGATTGGAACGTTGGGATGATTGACAGAGACGTCGACCCCCGGGGGGGGGGGGGGCAGGAGTTGGAGGGGTGTGGCATGTCAAAAAAGAGACGTCCAATCGGATTGGCTGTGCATGCGCGCCCTGTGTGGATGACTGTCAGAAAGATCACGGTGGCTGATGTCTTAAGTGCCGCACTTAGTGGACGTGAAACGTCGCCGTGGACGGCGGGTGGATTGACGAGGGGGATTATGGTTTCCACGCGTGGTTTAGGAGCGCTCTCGTTTGTCGCCACGGCCTTTGTGGGAGGTAGTAAAGACAATGAAACATGGTTTTCATCAGCGCCCCTGGTTTACAAGGGCTTTTATGAAACCAGTGGGGATTGGTGTGTCTGCACACTGCATGTGCATGTGGGGGATGTTCCAGGTTAGGCATTTGCATCTTGGTACCTGTGTCCATATGGATGTGTGTGTGTGTGTGTGTCATCACTGCCTGGGAGCAGTCCTACCATGCTGCCTCTCTCCCTCTGCCTTAAACAGACTGCCTCTCTCCCTCTGCCTTAAACAGACTGCCTCTCTCCCTCTGCCTTAAACAGACTGCCTCTCTCCCTCTGCCTTAAACAGACTGCCTCTCTCCCTCTGCCTTAAACAGACTGCCTCTCCTGCCGGGCCCGAAGGACAAAACCTTTCGCCCACAGTGAACACAAACACACCCCACACAAACACACAATCACACAAACACACACACACACACCCAGCGCTCCCCCAACCTCTTCACTCCTCCAGAAGCATTGTTTTTTCACGCCATGTTATTAAGCACAGCTCCCCCCCCCCCCCCCCAAGTCAACACAATATTTGCTCATCACCTGTGCATGTGTGTGAGCGCGCGTGTTGGCTACTGTGTGGCTGTCTGTGTGTGTGTGTGTGTGTGTTTAATAACCTTCCGTGGCCCAAATGCTCCCCAGTGTGTCCTGAGGGCGGAGGGGGGGGGGTGAGGCGGGAGGTGGTGGGGGTAGATCAAGAGTGATGAGTGTTGGCCAGGGGGAGGTTAGAGGGGAGCAGTGATGACTCAGGTAGGTGAGGCGGTTGAGGGGGTGGGGGGGGGGGTTTAGAGGGGTGAGGCGAGGGTGTCCTGATGACGCCAGTCCTCATACGAGCCTCTCTAGATCCAGCAGGGACTGGTGGCGCACAGCACACAGCTAGCACAGCACACAGCTAGCACAGCACACAGTTAGCACAGCACACAGCTAGCACAGCACACAGCTAGCACAGCACACAGCTAGCAGAGCACACAGTTAGCACAGCACACAGCTAGCACAGCACACAGCTAGCACAGCACACAGTTAGCACAGCACACAGCTAGCACAGCACAGCGCTCATAAACTAGAACTGTCAACGGAAAATACTGATATACAAAATGTTAAATACAATACAACATTACTGTACCGTCTGAAAATGAGCCAATAAGCCAATATATATCTATGGATGCACATTAGCAAAAACAATAACCTGGTTTCTTGCTGGTAAAAGAAGGAAACAAAGTATTTGTATCTGTAGAAACAGAGGTCTGTTCCCATAAATAATAGATGTGCTGAATATATATTAAAAGGCGGTATGAAGCCATTGTCCGGTGATACTTTTAAAGATGCATGGATGTGCGTGGGCATCTAAACCCTCATACACCGTGTAGTAGGCTGTGTGTGGGCGCTGCACAGTTGCTCCAGACTCTGCAGATATATGAGTAGATAAAAGGGCTTGTTCAGTAGAACACCCGTCTGTGGCTTCTTGTCACGTTCTAGTGACAAATCGTTAGTCAACGCACGGCACACGCCCCGCCCCCTCTGCTTTCTTTCTAATTAGCAACACATTAAGAGGAAGTTTGAAAACGCCGTTTCTATCTGACCCTCAATAGAAGAGCACTTAGCATTTAGCTCTCTCACATCCTCTCCTTCTCTCTCCCAACTCTCTCACACACACAACTCTCTCTCCCCCCTCTCTCGCCCAACTCTCTCTCTCTCCCCCTCCCAACTCTGGCTCTTTCCCCCCCTCTCTCCCGACTCTCTCTCCTGACTCTGTCTTTCTCCCTTCGGTCTCTCTCCTCTCTCGATTTTCTTCCTCCCTATCTCCTTATCTCTTCTCCCTCTCCCTCTCATCCGTCTCCCTCTCTGTTTGAGGAACATTGGACTGCAGCCTTGTCTACTATTGATTTCTCATTCTTCCAATTTGTTTAACCACCCATGGAACCGATGTTATCGCTTTTCCCGGAGCGTAAATTTGGGCTAAACCCTTCCTGCTGGAGTCCCACGATTTAGGTCTACCTCGTACGTTTGTTTGATTTAGGGTTTTTTTAGGAGACCGCTGATAACGATGCAGGAATCTATAAATAGAGTCTGTCCTGCCGGAAGAGGGATGTCTGTGCGCGTGGAGAGGAGCCGTGGGAAGGATGCTGAAATTGTATCTAGTGGTGCTACTCAGGCAGAGTATGGAGTACCTCTTAATGGACAGGGTAGATCTGCTAGATATCGGATCTCTCCTCTTATGTCTCAGCTGATGCTGAGGCCCGTCGTGATGCGTTCCATATCATACGTCACGCTTCCTGTTGTTTCATGTTTCTTATCCAATCAAGTCACCCGGTCTCTTGTGTGTGCGATGTTTCTTATCCAATCAAGTCACCCGGTCTCTTGTGTGTGCGTGCGTGTTGGTGTTTGTGAGTGCGTGTCTGTGTGCATGTCGTACTTTCGTTTATTTCTAATTGTATTGAGGAATGCGTGTTTGTCCGTACATCCCTAAGGAGCAGCGGTGGTCTGCAGGAGCTGCCGCCCTGTGAGTGGCTGTCGCAATATGCGTTCACATTAAGGAGGGCTGTGCGTGTTCCAGGTCACTGTCCACAGGGAGGCTTAGCAGGTGGGAAGTCAAGCCGGCAGGGGGTTTTACATCCATCCAGCCAGGCAGCCAGGCAGCCAGGCAGCCAGCCAGGCAGGGGGGCAGGGGAGTGGAGGGGGGTGATGGAGTAAGAGTGTGTGTGGGCAAGGAGGGGGGGGGGGGGTTGAGGGCTTAGCAGGTGGGGAGTCAGAGAGGCAGGAGGGAAGCGGGGAGGGGGTTAGACAGCCAGACAGAGAACCAGCGGAGAACAGCCGTGATGGGGGAACCCAGGGGGTGATGAGAGGGGGGAGGCAGGGGGCGCTGAGGTGGGCAGTGGCAGGTGGGCTGGAGGTCTCGGTGGGGGGGGTGAGGCACCGGGCAACGGCCCGCAAGGGAAATCACTGTCAGTCTGTAGGAGATGTGTGTCACACCTGACCCCCGAGCATGACCATGTGGATTAGCTAGTGAGGGCTGGAAATGCTGTTGTCCTTGTGTGTGTGTGTGTGTGTGTGTGTGTGTGTGTGTGTTTGCGTGTGTGTGTGTGCATCCCTCTTTTTGTGCATGCTCAGACAGACTAGGTCGGACCAAGAGCACCAAATCCGACAAATTACGAAACTCGTCCCTGTGTGTTATTCGTGTGTGTGTGTGTGTGTGTGCGTGCGTGTGTTGGTGTGTGTGTGTGTGTGTGGGTGTTCATGTGTGTGGCCTACTGATCTCCCACTGTGAAAACATGAGTAATGAAACAATGGTCTTTGTTTGTATGTTGTGATTGTTTTCTAAAACCCTTCCCTGTCCACTCTGATTTACCCGCGGAACAGACGCCATACATTGACAACAGGCTTAGTCGTGTTTTTCGTCCATTTTTCAATGGATGTGATATTGATGTCTGATGTCAGAGCAATAATCCTCGCCTCTCACATCGCCTTAGCAGGCCGGCTTAAGAGGAGCCAAGAGATCATAATGTAAACAAAATGTGTGTCCACATGCTCTTATCCCATCCCATGGTCAGCCCTTGTCACTCAGGGGGAAAAAAAAGGGGGGGGGGGGTCTGACGGTCATCAAGAGGTTCTACCTATCTCCCTCGAAATACCCCTACGTCTAAAAAACAACAGAAGGGCTAGGGCTGGGACTAGGGCTAGGGCTGGGACTAGGGCTGGGGCTGGGGCTAGGGCTGGGACTAGGGGCTGGGGCTGGGGCTGGGGCTAGGGCTGGGACTAGGGCTGGGGCTAGGGCTGGGACTAGGGCTGGGACTAGGGCTGGGACTAGGGCTGGGGCTGGGACTAGGGCTGGGACTAGGGCTGGGGCTGGTGTTTCAGTGTGCAGCGCACTGCGTCTCTTTGTATGGCTGGTGTCAGATGTCCTCTGCAGTAGCTGCTACCCAGCTATCCAGACCAGATGCTGTTACTGGATACCTGTGTGTGTCTGTGTGTGTGTGTCCGGGGGTGCATGTTCAGTGTGTGGCTGTGCATGCTTGCGCACATACTGTACGCATGTGTGGTGTGCGCGTATGTGTGTGTGCGTGCGTGCGCTCAAACGATTCTCACACTCTCCTTAACCTCCACATTGTCTTCATCGTCCAGAGCCATCGGTTCAGCCCTAACACCATAATCCAGCCGTCTTTTTCTCAAGAACCTACTTCCCACACCCCTCCCACTGCACCATGGTCCAATCCTGCTCTCCCCCCCCCCCCCCCCCCCCCCCAATGAGAAGTCCCACTGGGCCGGGAGAAGAGCTCATCTCTTTACAGCGACCGCTGAGCTAACCTCACATGGTCATAAAGCCAGGCCCAGACCTAATGGTGCCTATTGTGCTCCAGGGCCCCATGGGGGATAGACTACATCCAGCCCTCTTATTGCTTCTCCAGACAGACGTGTATGCCTGTGAGGCGAGCTCAAGTCACCTTTCAGACGGCTCTCACGCTGAATTAATCATTTGAAGATGTTTGCGTAAGGAGGGTAATCCATCTTAACGGTTTGGGGCGGGTCACCTGACAGGAGACAGAGGCCGGCGTGGGAAAATGGACGCAGACTGCGCCGTAATGACGGTGACAGCGGTCTAATGGCTGCCGATCCGAGGGTCACAGGACAAACAAGCGTGGCCCAACCGACTGAAGCCCGTGGGAGAGTGTACAGACGCATCGGACTTCAAAGGCTGGGAGATCTGTCTGTGCGCGTGTGTCCAGGTGTCCGCGGCTTGATCATCTCAAGGAGAGAGAGCGCTTCTTTCCAAGACTTGAAATCTTGCCGGCTGATCTGATCTACACTGGAGCTTCCGGTCCCTCGCTCAAACCTAAAGTCAGAGAGTTGAATTGGAGAGCTAAAGTAGATTAGCAGGTATGACTCAATCCCTTGAGCTCGGCCACCACAGCACCAGGGCGAGCCGGTTAAACTGAGCCTGTTCAACTCCACAACCGAATAAGTGGTATTTTTTAGGATGATACAGTAAC
Source organism: Osmerus mordax (assembly GCF_038355195.1). NCBI lineage: Eukaryota > Metazoa > Chordata > Actinopteri > Osmeriformes > Osmeridae > Osmerus > Osmerus mordax. The sequence goes on along the minus strand of NC_090070.1, from coordinate 9,843,481 downwards.
CCCCATGGCATGATTCAATCCTCTGGTCCAGCGTGGGCTAGCTACGCGAGGAGCACACATCCACACGTTTGTGTTTGAGTGGCAGCAGAGGCGGGGCACGTCAGGAAGATGGGAAGTGTCAACGTGTGTGCGCGTGTGTCACCACGCGTGTTTTCGCAGACACACCCCCGGGGGGGGGGGGGGGGGGGGGGGGGGGGGCAGGGGTAGGAACCAGCAGGGAGTTTCCTCCTGCTCTCTGATGTCACAATCACTCCCCCGCTGTGCTGCAGCAAGCATTCCGCAGGGCGCCGACGGACGCCAGTAGTCCTCTTCCTCGTTACTCCCCCATGGGGACTATACAAAAGCACCCCTCTCTCTCCACCACCAACAATTGTGTTGTCATGGTTTAAATGGTGCCAGCGCGGGGCTTGGTCTGGAGAGGCTGGAGGTCTGCAAAATATGGAAATAATCTGCGTTATTGCTGCAACTACAAAAAAAAAAAAGAAGGAAGGAAGGAAGGAAAGAAAGAAAGGATCGATAGAGAGAGAGAGAGAGAGAGAGATAGAGAGAGAGAGAGAGAGAGGAACACATTCAGAGTCTGTTTGGCTAAGCAAGAATGCATGTAAAAAGATAACAATTTATAACATATTCAGCTCCCGGGCTGTGAAAAAGAAGAAAAAATGGAGGGAATTTGACTAATAAATAACATCAAACATTAGCATGAAAGCAATGCCTGATTAGAAATGCGAGAAGCAGTATTAATAAAGACATAATCTCCAAAAAACACTAGGCTGTGCATCGCCTCTGTCCCACCCCCCCACCCCCCAGCCCCCACCTCCTCCCCACCACTTCCCTCTTTCCCTCGCTCCGAAAAACCATTACCAGTTTTTTTCTCCTCCCCGCCCCCACCCACTTTGTGCCTCCCCTCCAACAGCCCTCCCCATGGTGCTTGGTTATTTGCTTGATTGATATAAAATGCATTGGGTTTTGCATCTTTAATTCTCATTAAACCAAAGCGGACCAAGGCCAGTTTAATGGCCCCCAAGGTTTCAAACGGCCATCAATAATAGGCCTCTCCTCTTCTCATTAGGGATTCAGGCCACACGCAAAGGAAGGGACTGTTGCTGTCTCCGGTAGGAAGCTAGCAAGTCCTCTTCCCTTAATAAGGAGAAAAGTGCAAAGTCATAGAGGGAGAGAAGGTGGGAGGGAGAGAGAGAGAGAGAGAATGAGAGAGAGAGAGAGAGAGAGAGAGAATGAGAGAGAATGAGAGAGAGAGAGAGAGAGAGAGAGAGAGAGTGAGAGAGAGAGAGAGAGAGAGAGAGAGAGAGAGAGAGAGAGAGAGAGAGAGAGAGAGAGAGAGAGAGAGAGAGAGAGAGAGAGAGAGAGAGAGAGAGAGAGAGAGGAATTCACACCTCCATCTCAGCAAGAGCCTCTCTCTCTTTGCTCTCTCTCTGCATTTTCTTGTTCTCTTCCTTCTTCTCTTTTCTCTGCCTCGTTCTCTGCCATGCCCTCTCCGCCACTCCTTGCGGTGTCTGTCTCATCCTCCTCTCTGGATCTCCTCCTCTATCTCTCACTGTCACTCTCACTCTGTCTCTCTCTGTCTCTCTCTGTCTCTCTCTGTCTCTCTCACTCTCTCTCTCTCTCTCTCTCTCTCTCTCTGTCTCTCTCTGTCTCTCTCTCTCTCTCTCTCTCTCTCTCTGAAACCCTTCAGAGACAGGAGGAAATGTTCAGATCCTGGACATACTTTATAAAGATAAGCTCCGATGAAAGCTCACATGAAATTGGACCATCAGTCCCTCATGAGCTGTCTCTCACTATTGATTCGTTACATAAGTATCAGGCAAGACTGAGGCCAGAAGGCTGGCATTAACGGGCCTAAAGGAGTCAGGTGGCTGAGCGGTTAGGGAATCGGGCTTGTAATCAGAAGGTTGCCGGTTCGATTCCCCGGCAGGCCAATGACGTTGTGTCCTTGGGCAAGGCACTTTACCCTACTTGCCTCGGGAGGAATGTCCCTGTACTTACTGTAATACTTACTATAAGTCGCTCTGGATAAGAGCGTCTGCTAAATGACTAAATGTTAAATGTTGAACGAAAGTTGGATTTTCTCAAGCATTTGACATTTGTTTGAAGGCAGCACCATTCGATGGAATAGCTGCATCACTACAAAGTGTGGTGATAGTTGTGACAAGATGATACAGTTTGGAGGACCGGAGAAAGTTCACGGCCAGATTAAAATCCAAAATACCAGATAATTCAACCGAGTGCCTGGAGACATCACCGAGCTGTCGGCCACTACCTCTTCTGGCTGTCCCCCACTTCCTGTCAGCCTGCGACGTGATTGGTCCGGGCGGGCAATCCTAGGCCTTTGGGGGATGGCATTCGTCAGGACAGACGGGAGATGTTGGGCTTGATTTAGCACCGAGGCATGGAGGGGGCTTCTCAGAATGCAGATCAGCACCGCACTGTCGTTGGTACATCGCTAGGAGTGTCGCACACACACACACTTACACATACACAGACAGGCACCCGCAGACAGACGCGTAGACACAGACACGCGCACGCCCACTCATCCGTCCTCCAAACACACTCTTTCTGCCAAGCCTAATCAGTGGGACGCCCAAGGAACAAAAAGGAAGGGAGGGGGGGGGGGGGCACGTCCAATCACACTATTGATTTTGGGGGGGGATGTGGCAAGACAGGGAGAGAAGGGTGGATATGAGGGAGTGTGTGTGGGTGGGGGGGGGTGGGGGGGGGGGGAGTCAGTGCATGGTCGCCTGCCCGCTTCGTATTCTGAGTAGCCCACAAGTGCATGGGAGTCAGTGACACATTTTAGCAGTTGCAGCACGCCAGCCATCTTGGCATCACCCACGACAGTGCTGGTGCCCTTGAGCCTGGAAACTCTCAAGGGTGAGCGTCGTGTGAGGAGAACCGGGGACGACATGTTGCCATCCAGCCTGCGCTCCCGTTACGTATCAGCAACACTGAACACAAACACAGAGCAAAGGACCGCTGTCACCGGCCTCCGACGGTGTGCCAAACACATGGAGGCGTCCTCACGGACAAATCAAAACAGACAGTTTGTCGGTCCCGGAACCAGCTGGTTTGTCGTCGACATATTTAGTGTGTTCTTGTAAAAGCGACTGACAGTTGCAATTTCGTTCCGAAAAGAGAACTGCGCTGTCGGAATACTGTCTACTATCAACTATTGATTGATTTATTTCTTCTTGTTTATTTGTGTCCAGAATCAGAACCCCCTCCTTTTCCGGTTTAAATCGGTGGTATATCCTTCAAAGCTAACTGTAACTGACAAAATGCTAAAAGCCGTTGCCCCGACTCCTGCCCGACAACAGGATTGTATTCATGCATAAAACAGGCTAATAAATCCCCTTATAACTCCATGGCACTTTGTCCGGGCTGGGAGGGTGTTATGGCAGAAAGTGTGCCGTGATAAATGTTTTGCCCCCCTGAATGAGACAGCAGTTTATGTACAGAGGAAGTGGGAGCAAATGATCCCTTTTTACTGGTGTGCAGGTGGTGTGATAAATCTCTGGCAACTTGGCGGCCATTTTAAGAGAGGCATGGCCTGTTTTTAGACCCAACGGAGCTGCCCTCTGAGGGGAAGAAGATGGCTCCCACCTTGAAGACTACACTTTCTGAAACCAGAGTTTTACTTCATGTGAGTGGACTTCATACAATATACTGTGAGTGATAACTTTAACCCTTTCGTCAACCTCAAAGAATGATCCGAAGTATTTGAAAGAAGTGGAAACTTCTAGAAGGTCACATCTTGCATTGGACTGCTTGGGCGCAAGCTCTCATCAAATTTAACAACACAGTGCAACTGCTGAATTTTCAACAGGAACCACCTGCCTTCGCAGCGACAATAAACAAACAAGCAGATGTCTCAGTAAATGTGAAACGTGTGTGTGAAAGCAAGGTGGTTGTCATCGATACAAAACAACAACATACAAAGTTTGCAAAATATATAACCACGGACTAAAGCTGTTAACTACAAGTTAATGTGTTTTCCTGATGAAAAAGTTGGTCTGTTGTATGAAAAGAAAAACTGTCTCTTTTCATGGCAGATCAACGGTATCGGAGTACTCTAAAGCCTTGTTGTTGTACAGCTTGGACTCTCCTGTTTACTTCTCTACCCAGACTGAACACAGGGAGATAATCAATACCCCGCCTCTGACGGCTCAGTGAACAGCTTCCCTGCCATTTTCACTGGTGTCCTGGTCCTACCCAGCCCCTCCGTCTCTCTATCACCCCAGGCCCCCAAGCCGTGGTTAGATTTTTGCCCAGCCGGGTCACTCCATCACTGGGCTTGCACACTGACAGATCCCCCCCCCCTCTCCCCTGCCCCTGCCTTACCCCCCCCCCCCCCCCACCCCATCTCCCTAGCCATCGCCCATCGCGGCGGGGCTCTTAATCGATGCAGAGCCAAATGGGTCTTGGAAAAGGCCATTTAGCCTGGGCTTGTTGACACCGCCTGTTCAGATGGATGACATAGCTTCCTGTCAAAGATAAGAGAGGGGAGAGGGAGAGAGGCAGGCAGGCCAGGAACAAGGACATGCACAGAGACAGAGAGAAGACAGGAGACAGGCCGGGAATCTGGGGCAGGGCATGGTGTGTGTGTGTGTGTGTGTGTGTGTGTGTGTGTGTGTGTGTGTGTGTGTGTGTGTGTGTGTGTGTGTGTGTGTGTGTGTGTGTGTGTGAAAGAGAGAGAGAGAGACAGAGAAACATTCAGAGGCTGTAAAGAGGAAGAAGGGGTGGGAGAGTGTGTGCGTGTGTGTGTGTGTGTGTGTGTGTGTGTGTGTGTGTGTGTGTGTGTGTGTGTGTGTGTGTGTGTGTGTGTGTGTGTGTGTGTGTGTGTGTGTGTGTGTGTGTGTGTGCGACTGTGTATGGGAATTCGAGAGGCTGACATTGGACGTAGTGTTCTTGCATAACAGGGCCAACTGAATGCACAAAGGGGTGTCCCTCAAATCTGGCTTCGGTACCAAAGGACCAGATCTGAGGCACAATGAATAAACAATGAACAGAAGTACACCTGGTGTCACCTGATAGATGACGGATAGAACTCCACACCTTCTCATCTGTATCCGGTATGGGGGTCACAGCCTCTGACAACTCCAGGAAGCCCCTCTCTGGAGAGCCGGTTTGATGTGAGCAGGAGGAGACAGAATGTGTGTGTGGGTGTGTTCTGTGTGGAAATCTGCGGGAAAATGTCTTGAGGAAGTGCTGTTTGCATTTAAGGTCTACAGAGAAAAAACGGATAGAGACTGAGGGAGAGAGAGAGAGAGAGAGAGGGGGGGGGGGGGGGGAGAGAAAAGAAGACAGCGATGAAGTGATGTGAGGGAAGGAACAGGATGGGTAGGAAAGGAAGAATGAGTACACAGTGAGCTAACAGGCTCTGTTCAGGGAGTTTAGTGTGAGGATGGAGCATCTGCTGCAGCTGCCCACTGGGCCTCACACGCACACTAACGCACACACACTAACACACACACCAACACTAACACACACACACCAACACACCAAGCCCAAACTTCTGCTGATTCTAATGAGGCCGGAGTCTGCCGGGCACCAGTGTGACCGCCTGAGTCCCTCTGCATCTCTCACTCCTGTCCTCTGTACTGTACACACACATACTCACACACAAACACACTCACACACTGGTATACTTCCCGTTAACTTTGGTAGGGTTTTGATATTTCTAATACATTTTTTAGTCTGGCAGAATGATGTGTGTAAGAGAGAGGGGAGGAAAGCGGAGGAGAAGAAGCTTTTCTAAGCTCTGGGCAAGTCTGCTCGTTGGTAACGCAAGGGTGTGTTATACCCAACACTCATTATCATAGCCCTGTGGGTTGGAGGGGGTGGGGGGGGCAGGAGGGGAAATACAGAGAGAAAGAGAGAGAGATGGGAAGAGATAAGTCACAGGCCATGAGTCGCTTTCAATCTGTCAGACACAATGATGGAGAGAGAAGAGGACCCCCTCCCTCCATCCCTCCCTCCTCCCCTCTGGCTCTGGTGTCTGCGGGCCAGTGGATGTGTTATGACATTTGCCACGCACGCTCACCCCTCCGTCCCTCCCTTCATGTCTCTATCTCCTTCTATCTCTCAGCGTTTGCCTTTCTCCCTCCTTTTATCTATTTCCCTTCTTTTTCTCTTCCTCTCCATCTTTTTCCTCAGTCTCCCTCTGTCTGAATCTCCTTATCGAATGCCATCTCTCTCCATCCCTCAGCTCCCTCTTTCTAACTATCTATATCTCTTTTTGCGCTCTCAACGGTTGAGATAAGCGTAAACAAATCTCTCCGAAGCCTTTGCCTGCCTATCTGTCTCGTATGTAGGAATGATACCTGTTCTCTCCCGTTTCGGCTAACACTAATGGCATATTGAAGTGCACACAGATTAACAGAATACTGTGTGTGAGCTGTGTGAGGTTCAGTGTGTGTGTGTGTGTGTGCCTGGGTCTGTGCATGTGTATAGGAGCGATTGCGTGTGAGGTGTGTGTGCGGGTCTAAGTATGTGTGTGCAGTCTGTGTATTTTTGCATGACGTGAGAGTAACCAGACCCAGCCTTTTCCAGCCTCCTTTGCCATGTGCAATACTTAAAAATAATCCCCTTCGTGAGCGTGGACTGTGTATCTACCAGCTTGGTTGCCATGCCGCCTGATGTGACTCCAGCCTTGAGAATTCAATCGGTCAGTCGATGATGGAGATGATTCATTTTCCCAGCCTTGGGGATTTTTCAACTCAACAGCGTTTGACTCGCTCAGCAGAAATGTGTACAGTATTATCTCTACAAATGTTTTATTCACAGGATTGATCAATACGTTGGTCAGAAACGCATCCAAATGTCATTTCCACCTCCTTTGTCATCTTTCTCTGGGTATTCACTCTGCACACAGTAGCAATCCCCTCTTCATTGGATGGTCGTGCATGGAGATTTCTGGTTGGATACAGAAAGTGTACAATTGCTACTCTGCTATTTTTAGGGAGTAATATAAAGCACACAAAATGGACTATAAATGATGTGTCAGTGCAGTCCCAACCAGCGGGGTATATAAATGTCCCAAATACCCCCCAGGGAGACGTTACAGACTTTGTTCCTGGTTCCCAAGCTGAACTGCCACAGTGATCCATAAAGTTAGCTTATTGAAAGCATATATCGTAGTGATTTTGGATAAATATTGCACCAGCATTGTCATAGACTTATGTATAGTTCCCTGCATACTGGCTGTAATGAATCACTGTGGGCTGGATCAGAGGTTGGGCTTGATCACATGTTGGGCTGGATCACATGTTGGGCTGGATCACATGTTGGGCTGAGTCACATGTTGGGTTGGGTCACATGTTGGGTTGAGTCACATGTTGGGCTGAGTCACATGTTGGGTTGGATCACATGTTGGGCTGAGTCATATGTTGGGCTGAGTCACATGTTGGGCTGAGTCACATGTTTGGTTGGGTCACATGTTGGGCTGAGTCATATGTTGGGTTGGATCACATGTTGGGCTGGGTCAGAGTTTGGGCTGGATCACATGTTGGGCTGGATCACATGTTGGGCTGGATCACATGTTGGGCTGGGTCATAGTTTGGGCTGGATCACATGTTGGGCTGGATCAAATGTTGGGCTGGGTCACATGATAATTACATTGTGGAGGGGGAGGTTGTGTTCAGAAGGCACCAGGGCCTATTTTGGAGTGTTTAATCCACGATGCATGTCTGACTAACAGATGGTGCAGTGGGTGTCACATGGCTTTTCTATGGAATGCCATTTTAGTCAATATTAAATAAATAAATGAAAAACATACTTCTGAAATAAATAAATGAGGCAATAAATATATAATAAACGTAAATATAAATAGATAAAATATAGCTGCAAGCAGTGATGCGGGTTCCTCCGCAAAATGGCAAAATATTATAAACATGTACACTGTAGAAGATTGAGACTTGGACAACAAGAGAGCAAAACTACTTCATGTTTGGCCAACAACAATAGGCTGAATGGTGATTTGAACTCATGAGCATAAGGTTACAAGTCAGTCTCTCTATCCTCTCTGCTACACACCAACTGTTGAGATTGTATGAATAGAAAGGGCAGAGTATTAGCTTTGGTCAACTTTGGGACAAAGGTTAAGAAACAGTTGACATTTCAAGGTGAAATTGCATGAAATTGTGTATGGTATTTCAGAATGATGTCATCCTGTTTAGCTAAACAGATAATCAAAATTATGACAGGCCAAAAGATAATGGCTGGTTTTCAACCTACTACCTTATACTTTACAGGTCACCATCCCAGACCATTGAGCTATTCTCAGTGTTGAATACTGTCATGTTCAGTTACTGTATAAAAAAGTAAGCTGTTTCTCCTGTGGTAAGCGTTATTAGATTCAGCCAAAGTTGAAACTGCTTGTACATTTCCTATACAAACGGGACAACGGAATGACTGGGTTGCTGCTGTAAAGAATAACTTACTCGTAGTTTTTTAAAAAGGTTGTTTGGAGTGCCATAACTTGTCAAGGAAGGGAATTTCAAATCATGCCTAGCATCAGTGGGGATGTGTCCTGGCTTAGGTTACTGAAATGAATTTGTGCAACAGGCAAGGGATCCACCTGAACAATCAATTTACTTCATTAGAGATAACCATTAGGATGATCTGGGATATACAGAACAGACAATAAAGGGGGGTGCATTTCACGACAGGCTTGTTGTATTCCTTCTTGCCATGAAATGCACCCCCTGCTAACTCTGACTAGGAAAGTGTCACATGCCTGAAACTTACTGTGGTTACTCATACTAGTGCCCTCAGTGTACAGTAAGAATCATTTGATGCTGGGATATACAGAACTATTAGGTTTGAACCATCCTTCAAAAACACATTTGATTTAGTGCCACAAACATATTGAGGCAATGTGGACATTTACGTAAATACACCCCTTTCAGCCATTTTGTATTTGATTCAATTGTCTTAAGTAACGTCAATGATACATATATGTACAAAATTTCAAGTCAATTAGAGCTTTGGTTCAAGAGAAGAGGAATCTTTAAGGTTTTCCCAAATTATCATTGTACAGGAAAATACATCATGGCGGACCTTATGGGTCCTTGAGGATTTTTTGTTCCTCCTGAAAAATGAGGCATGTACACCAAGTTCCAGAAGAATTGGAGCAATGGGGTGGGAATGCCATCACTTTGAAAATTTGACTTTTGGGCGTGGCCTGTGGCGCCCCCAATGGTCCGATGTGGCCCATATTTGGTGTGGGGGTACCCACTTGGATGTAGTATCAATGTGCCAAATTAGAAAATGTATAACTAGGGACTTTTTGAGATATTGGGGCGCAAGGAGAAGAAAAATAATAATAAGAATACTAACAAAAATAATAGGTTCCCTCCTACTGGAGGAACCCTAATTAGTCACTACAGTTTTTGTTTCAAAATGGCAAGGACTACTTTAACTTCATGGGACTTTTATTTCACAATGCCACATTTATTTATTATTAACCCTAACCCTAACCCTTTTTATATATATTTTCAAATGCATGGGGCGTGGTTTTTGTACAGATTCCGACCACAACTAACGGCTCTGTTTCAGGCAAAAGCAGGTCAAATCTAGGTAATACCAGCCAGGTACCAACAATCTAAAGCATGGTATCCAGGGAAACATACCTTGCAAACTGACTGACTTCAAACACAAATACGTTTAACATGGTTTGTGTCTGTGGTTGGTTTTATTTCTTCTGACTTATCACAAATGTTAAACTAATTGTATTTTTTATTGATTCAATATTGGCAAAAGTATTATTTCATACTTTTCTGCCATGTGCATTCCCCAGCACAGACTCTTTTCTTTTTATTTGATTTTTAGAGAGAGATGGATGGCTTCTAGTGCCACAGAAATGGAAAGCAATATTGCTGGGCAGTCGCTAATTGCAAGCTATCTATGTTCATTCCAATCTTTTTGTCTGAAGTGAAAGGCCTGCGAAACAGCTGAAAATAGACCAGAGAGAGAAGTTTCCATCACGAAACAATGCCAGTTCATTATTGCACTGGTAAGGACTCTCTCATTCAATTCAAGGGATGTCTTGGAACAATCCAGTGGCTTCAAATCCAATTTGTTTTGTTGACTAATGTCAATAGTGCCGGTTCCACTAGTTAGCCAGTGTTGTCTTCAGTTAGCTGATGAGAAATATAGTGAAGCACTTTCTGTGCTTTGGACTGCCATTTATGAAAACACACTTGCAACTTTTTACTCCCACACCCGATTTAGTCTTCATAGACACACCGATTTTTGTGAATGTGTACTTTGCCGAACTGAAAGAAAAAACGACTTAATGACGATGTCTCGTGTCTCTTGTGGGCATTAATAGGTGAGAGATTAGTAGTGGCACTGCAGAATAGGTGAGGAGGCCATCAGTGCAGTCTGAAATCTCCTGTGGAGATGCCCAGCCTCACCCCAGACAGGTGACTCAGTGGTGGGTCTCCCTCCGACAGCCTGCCCCCTCCCCCTGCCTCCACCAGCCGCCACAGCTGTCAGCATGCATCAGCCCCCACCTCTTCCACCCTCCCGCCATGTTAGGGCTTCCTCTGACCACCCACTTACCAGAGAGGGATGGGGATGGAAAGACGGTAGGGAAAGCGGGGGAAAGTAGGCAAAGAAAGATGAGGAGATTCGGAAAAGAAAGATTCACCGTCTGAGCTAGCACCATGGTGTAGCATCCTCCAGCCTCTTGGTGTGATCGTGGGGTTTGATTTACTTCCTCCCTGCCCTTCTCCCTCCCTCCTTTCATTTCGCAGCGATCTTTAACAACTGGCTCCTCCGTAATAAAGCTCTGAGTTCATGTCGGCCATTAGATCAACCACTAATTGCGTCCGACACCCTTACATGAACACATACATACTTTATGGCTAGTCACCATGAACTAGTATGCTCATATAAATGTGTGAAGCGTTCCCACGAGCAACCGAGGTTTGTTTAATGGGCCTCTCTCTCCAACAGAGATATGAGGAGCCGTGCGTAACGAGAGATCTTTTATCACCGGCGGCCATTAGCCTAGCGCGTCGTCATTAGCCAATGTAATTAACTCCCATTGTACTGACGGAGGATTGTTAGCGAAAGGCGCTAAAGAAGCACGTAGCGTCATGTGTCTTATCTCCTCACTTGGTTGGCCTACATGAGCTAATATGATGTTAACAGTACCGTTCCGTTCTGAAGAGAACTGGGTTTAAGTGGCTTGGTCCTAGGCATGTGTGCTGTGTGTATGCTGTTCGTGTGGAAGTGTGTTAAATGCAGGGGAAGTGAAATATAGACGCAGCAAAGAGGGTATGCTCGTGAATTCATACTCAGACATTTTTTCATCTAGACCCTCCTCTACCAGATACATGGCCCTTTGACTTTATAATTCACTCTTGTTTAAGCTGTTCACTTTAGATACTAGTTGTTTCTACCGGTTCTGGAGGAAACTGCAGTTCCATGATTCTCTGTGTGCCCAGGGCTCCAAAGGGGAACTGTGGACTGGTGAGGTGCTGTAGTGAGGATATTTGTAGTGACGGGTGTGTTACCTCTGTGTTTTACATTCCACCGTTGCTTGGCTCCCGTCGCAGTTGGTTTATGTTCAAACCAGGAGGCTCATGGGAAAATAACAACGATTTGGGCTTCTGGAAGTTCTAAGTGGTGGAACTTCTTTTTTATATATATTTTTTTTTATCTGACCTTTGTATCTTCACTTTACCTTTTCAGTTTGGAGTTATCTTAATACAATGGTATTTCTTATCATTAACCAAAACAAATAAAACAGCTAAGATAGTGAAATCTTGAGTCCATAGAAATGTTTTTTGTTTATTTTTAATGATGTTTTCACACCAACTGCCACTTGCATGCCATATGGCCAATAGAAGACCAGCAGTTCGTGATGTAAACAATTCAAAATGTCTTATTCTGCTAATTACGACATACAGACACATGCTTACACCTCTAAACCTTCAAACTCCCCCTTAAGTCGTAATGGTGCAGTGTCCCTTAAATCATATTTAATAACTATGAGAAACCCCTTTGTTGTGGTGGGTTGAACGATCTGGTCTATGACTCTCTCTCTCTCCCAAAGTGCTCCCTTATGTCACATTGACCACAGTCCATAAACACGACTGCACTTCTACAGAAGCAACCCTGAGTTCAGTCACTCGACAAAAAACTGCAATTCCCAGCGTGCCACTTGAGTCGTTTGTGAGATTAATGCGCAAAATCTCTGCGTCCGTGGTTGGGGAAATGCTATTGTCTTGCCCTGACTCACAGGGGGCCCCGGTTCCTGTCACACTCCATCCAGTTTTGTGACAGGTAAACAGGAAGGCATGGTTCTCAATTGCATTGGGAAGAGACAATTTTTTCATTCGCAAAGACAGGGTGGATATGTTTTTTTTGTTGTCAGTTGTTCTCTATGCTTTTGCCGATATTAATACTTCATGCAATGTGTTTGAAGTTTGTGAAAGGGATGAAACGTGACAGTGGATATGATATGTAAGACTCTATCCTCTTCCTGTTTAGTTAGAGCTGAACGTGAGTTGCAGCAATGGCTGGATTGAACTGGGAGATATGTTACAGAGAAAAAACCTATATTAGAAATGTAAACTATTCATACCTCTTGCTTAGGGATTCTTACTCCTGGGGATATATTCTGCATATATCTTGTTCTTGTTCTCTCTCTAAACTCTTTTCCACGCTGCACAACGCTTCTGCAACTCCGAGCCTGTGTTCCTCCCTGGGGAGAATCTCCAATCATTGTAGGAAATAAGTTTGAACGAGCACGAAGCCATCTGCAACGCTCTGACTCACCTGTGGCCTTGGAGTTGTCGAGTCAGAGACCCTGTATCACCAAGGGAGGAACAGAAGGAACGCGGCCTACCCACAGTAAGCTGCGAGTGTCGTGTTTCTCTTCAAAGACACTGACAGCGTTCCTGTGTGGGTTCTTTTATCCGTGACGACGAATTACCTCCGGTCTCTCAAGGCTTTTCAATAACTGCTTCTCCGAGGCAGCTGCTGAAAACGTGAAGGACGAGATATTTCGTTTGGTTTGATTCCGACCTTGAACATGGATTTGTGCTTGGTATCAATCAGACCGCTGGGAACAAGTATAGTGTGTGAGTGTGATTGAGAGGTTTAACCATCTACCAATCAAACCCAGCCATTGATTATCCGTTTGAGAAAGATGAGAAAAACATACAACACTGTATGTAGTCCAACCCTGCCTAGTTTCACCAGACTGGAAAGCTTAGAGTTTATAATCCCGACCCAGGGTAGACCAAGCTGTCAGTTGATGGAACCCTCACAGACTGTCATAAAACAGCAGCATTTACCAGCCTCAGGTGGCCGGTAAAGAACCACCCGGATCAACTGATTTCTCAGATAACAAACCCCTGTCGGATCTATCTTCATGTTCTCCCACACCGTTTATATTTATATATCAGCACGAGCAGGTCCTGTCCACTTTACACGTCTTTGTATTGACCGTCCAAGAAGATGAGAAACACTTGTTTTCGAACTGGCTTCCAATCCGGGTCGAGTATCAACACCGGAGATCTCAACACCCTGTTCACCGTTCCCTTTCCTGTCAGCTGACTGATCTAGATCTCTGTGTGGTGATAGCTCCTCTCTCATCTCTAACAGATCTCTCAACAGATGTGGATCGGTGGCCCAGGACCGGATCCTCCGCTGGCGTGTGTGACCCAGGCCGGCAGCTGCTCCCAGGGTATGCAGATGGGCAGGTTGACCCCTGTGACGGTGGAGGAGTGGCCCTGGCGGAGCCGCCACGAGCCGAGCGGTGGCAGGACTTGCTGCAATGCAGCAGAGCGGATCAGTGCCCCGCACGCACGCACACACACACGGTGCACAGATACACATGCTGAGACACACGCAAACTCGCACACACGCTGCGACACACACACACACGTCCTGATGCACACCTACACAGAGGGGTGTGTGGGTCTATCCATCTAACTATCTATATATATATATCTGCAGATATATATATATATATATATCTGCCAGTCATCTGGCAGATATCTGTCTGTCCCTGCCTTTGTCTGAGTGAAGTGAAATGCATACCCCATTCTGCACACACACACACACACACGCATACACATGACTTTGCATATTTTCCCCACACACTCACTGAAGAGTGCAAATACCAGAGGCCAGTGTGGAGTCATCACAGACACGACAGTACAAGAGTATACCACCGAACAGCTCCAAACACGAAATAAACACACGCTTTTATCCTCTCCGAACTCGGACATATCGTATGACAAGGCTATCGTGTGTAGTAATTCCACGTGACGTACTTAGCCAACAATTGCTGGGGGGAAAATCTCTCCCAACGTACCACTGGATAAAAGACGCCGCGATTTCCCAAAGCTTCTTTTACCATAAACCGTATCGAGTTCAATCAAGATACTGAACAACAACATCAACGAAAAATACTTAGCCCCTTATCTCTTTGACCGTGAATCCTCCCGACAGCTCATATCCTGCTTACAGAAACACGGAAACACTGGTGCGGAAGGCCCCTATCTCCTCCGGAGTCACATTTGACGCTCCGCAGATAAGGGGATCACCCGATTCCAATCAGTAGCTGGATCCCCCAGAAGATTCCACGGGGGGGGGGGGGGTCCATGGGAATCCTACTCGTCAAGAGTTGCCTTAATATCGTCCTTTAAATAGACCCCCTGGCACTAACTCTCATTAGAGGGATTAATTTGGGGTGGGGATGAGGGAGTGAAGAATCAGTCTAAACAAACAGATCAAGCTCGATCAGCCGGAATTAGATTTCACCCCCACTACTATGCCCGCATTTCCAGAGCCCATACACACACAAACACACACACACAAACACATACACACTGTCCAGTCCCAAAAATTAAGAGTAGCAGCTGTCATTGCCCAATCGTATTCGACCGACTGTCGTGATGCGGGGGGCCCGGGGTCACTGGAAGGGGAAGCTTGCAGCCAGTGTTCCATCTGGCTAGCTAACCTGGACTTCCTGTCCAGTGGCCTACTTCCTTTTCTTATTAGATGTGATCTGAACAAAATAAATTGACAGTAGAGGTGACACATAATGTGGAGGCTCACGTCACTAAACTGTACTCTCTCTGAATAAGGGTGTTTGTTATAATGACTCATTGAAACATTTTACAATTTCATTGTCAACTTTCAGATGTCACTCCCCTTCATGCTTACTCCTACTAGTTACCATGGTAGAGTAGGTTACTATGAACTAGTACAGTTACACATTCGAATCGTTTGCCAAAAATATACCCGTGAGATTTTCAGAGTTTACATAAAGAAGTCTCTTTATTGTTTCGTATACATAGATATCTTCATATAGTAGTTCTAATACCAGTAAGTCAAAAATAATAATTATTATATATTCATATATAGAAAACTAATCCAATAAACTACTATGTACTTTGACTTTGACTTCCTCGTATAAAACAACTTGGAGAACGTACACTCTGTCTCCCCAGCTGAAATATATAGGCGCTTGGAGGGAGTTGTAAGAATTTACAAACAAGAGATTGACACCGGAACACTGGGCCTCAGAGGACTACAATGTGGTCTAATTGAGCAGCTAACATTGGTCAACGTTTCTTAAGACACGGTACCTCAGGGAAGTCATTTTCCGTCTTTGCCTAGAACTTTGTTCACAAACAGAAACGTTGTCTTTTTTTTCTTTCGTTCCGTCGCTTTCTGTCGCAAAGTCGGTCGACAGATATCTGAAACGAGGGCTGCAGAGAGGAATGATAGAGATGAAGATGACGATGATGACGGTAATGTTATCAGCTAGATTTGTGGCTGGAGACTGGCGACGAACATTAGATTACAGCACTCTCATTACAACCTCTGAAGATGATGAATAACAGACGAGTTGGCTAGAGGGAGGGAGGGAGGGAGGGAGGGAGGGAGGGAGGGAGGGAGGGAGGGAGGGAGGGAGGGGAGGGAGGGAGGGAGGGAGGGAGGGAAGGAAGGAAGGAAGGAAGGAAGGAAGGAAGGAAGGAAGGAAGGAAGGAAGGAAGGAAGGAAGGAGGGAAGGAGGAGAGGAAGGAGGGGGGGAGAGGAAGGAGGGGAGGAGATAGGAAGAGAGCGAGAGGGGTGAAGAGAAAGCGTGGTGAAGCATTAGGGAGGGAGAGAGAAAAAAGAAAGATGGATGGACAAATAGAGAGAGAGAGAGGGGGGGGGGGGGGGGAGGGAGAGAGAGGGGGGGGGGGGGAGGAGGGAGAGAGAGAGAGAGAGAGAGAGAGAGAGAGAGAGAGAGAGAGAGAGAGAGAGAGAGAGAGAGAGAGAAAGCTGGACAGAAAAACTAAGAAAGAGGGATGAAGAAGAGAGAGCACAACAGGGAACCTTAAGTTAGATTAATGTGCTTCTTTACTGATGAGCTGAATCTGTAAACAGAGGAGGAAGAGGCATACACAGTGCTTCTGCCCTCTCCATCCTTTCACCGCTCCCCCGCTCCACCCTTCTTCTGTCTCTCCGGGAGGTAGGCCATGTCACAGTTGGCAGGGAGAGATTTCCGGTCTCACACTCATCCGTTTTTTCCCTGGCAGTTTTGGGGGGGAAACGGCAACCGTAATAATAACATTTCCAACTCCACCCCCGCCCTCTCTCCCCAAAACTCTTGATATGTTCAGATGAGAATGTGAAGGAGGCAGGCGGTCGCTAGGCCATGAGGAGGGCTTGGTTGGTTAGTGTGTTTGTGTGTGTGTGTGTGTGTGTGTGTGTGTGTGTGTGTGTGTGTGCGTGTGTGTGTGTGTGTGGGTAGGACAGTTGTGGATGAGGATGGCGGAGAAGACCACCAGGAGCTTGGAGGGTGGTGTCCAGCCATCCTGGCCCCAGTCAGGGACAGGGGAGCTGGGGAGCTGGAGCGCGTTGCTGCCCATCCTCTCTGAAGGAGCCTGTGGTCCAGCTCCAGCCCAGGCTCCGGGCCCCATGACCCCCGACTCCAGACCTCCAGATCCCCAGACCTCCAGACCCCAGGCCAGGGCTGAGTGTGGTCAAGAAGAGGCATCAAAACTGTGGAGGAAGAGGAGGACATGTTGGAACCCATTCTGAACTGGTCTAGAACATAAAGGAGGAGAGGTAGATGGAGAAAGAGACTGCATGGACGTTTATCGGGGTCGGGTGTGGGAGGTCAGATATCTCCGACATCTCAGGAGAACCGAGGGACTACCGGAGACACACACACGTCTCCATAATCGCCTTCCGAATCATCATGCATCCCTTCACGAGTTCCATGCATGCGGCTACGTAGCGTCATGCTGTTATGTGATGGGAGGGAGGAAAGCGAAATTGAGGTCAGACAGACGTGGGCTATCAAGGGCGTTCGCATGTACGTGACGTAACGTGTGTGTGAGTGTGTGTGTGTGTGAGTGAC
Source organism: Osmerus mordax (assembly GCF_038355195.1). Taxonomy (NCBI): domain Eukaryota; kingdom Metazoa; phylum Chordata; class Actinopteri; order Osmeriformes; family Osmeridae; genus Osmerus; species Osmerus mordax. Next base: position 9,826,086 of record NC_090070.1, on the reverse strand, counting down.
ATATGACTGCCTTTGCGCCGTACAGCGTGTAGCCACACTGCGATACGCGCTGTGAGTGCGTATGTGCGTAGCTATAGGTGGGCTTAGCCCTCCTGGGGAGAGAAATGTCCTGTCTTGGAGTCATTAAATATGAACACAGCCATCTCTTTCCCCCCGCTTGCTCTGGGTGGAAGTCAGGAGGGTGGGCAGGGTCACCTCTACCTGGCTCTGCTCCTGTAGGTGAACCGTGTCTGCTACACACACACACACCGATGACACCCTCGTACACACACTGATTACACCCTCGCACAGACGAGTGATAGGGACCTTACACCGGGCCTGGTGCCTCATTCAGACACGCCCAGAGGAGGCTGTGTCACCCACAGAAGGGATACATGTTGTAGTCTGCCTGTCCAGAAGAGAAGTGTAGTAGACATGCTAGCGGAAGATCATTGGCAGTCATGTGACTCGAGATCCGGGGGGGGGGGGGGGGGTCTGTGCAATTGTGTGTTTGTGCCGATTCTTACCTGTCCCATAGCTTCACATTTCTACAGTTGTTGGTGCAGCATCCGGCCGATATCAAAGCTGAAAGCGGGAGAGAGACAAGTGACGAGAAATATTAGACTCCGGCCGTGGTGCGTTCAAGAACAGTTCAACGACAACTCCGCGACGTTCTGAAGTAGCGACAGCTGGTAGGTGGGTCGTGAGGGAGCTTTCTGCAGTGCGCGAGTGTGTACGTGTGCTAATGTGCGAGAGTGTGTACAGTGTGTGTGTGTGTGTGTGTGTGGGCGTACAGTAGGTGTGTGTACAGTATGTGTGGGTGCCTGTGTTTGTGTGTGTGTGTGTGTGCATGCATGAGGGGCTGTGAGGCGCTCTCCCTCGTCTGTTCCAGAGCCAGCCGTGCGATTGACAGCCACTCTGGCTCCAGCAGCCTTCAGCGCCTAACTAACTGTGAACCTGTCTAGGTTCTAAACCCACTTATGTCTGTCTGTACACACGCACGCACGCACACGCCCACTGTCAAATACAAGTCCGCTAAAAGACAGGTACACACACTCGGACACAGAGCCCATACACACACACACACATACAAGATAAGCGCACATATGTACGCAAACGTGCTCACAAACTCAAAGAAACAGGAGACAGCAGAGGGAAGTAGAGAGAAAGAGAGAGAGAATGGAAAGGTGCGTGTGTGTGTTGTGTGTGTGTGAGAGAGAGAGAGAGAGAGAGAGAGAGAGAGAGAGAGAGAGAGAGAGAGAGAGGAGAGAGAGAGAGAGAGAGAGAGAGAGAGAGAGAGAGAGAGAGAGAGAGAGAGAGAGAGAGAGAGAGAGAGAGAGAGAGAGAGAGAGAGAGAGAGAGAGAGAGAGAGAGAGAGAGACAGAGAGAAAGTCATAGGATACTGGGTTTGAAAACCCAACATTTCCCCCAGAAGAGGACTGTGAGATCTTAGCTCTGGCTTAGTCCTTGTGACAGGTGCAGGACGTCACACTCCAGAACACGGCCCAAGCCAGGGGTCACACCACACCAGCTCCCTGGCACTGGGGGCTTAGGCCATCTTGCCACACATACGGTCACATCAAATCGTCGGATGTGAGTGTTTGTTCTCTGTAATACTTAGTTCACTAAGTACATGGTAAAAGCTTGGATGGGACTTAGCGAAGATGGTGGATAGTCTGCTTATAGCCGTGCTGAAATAAGCACAATGCTGTTGATATCTCATGATATGCTCTCACGAGCAGTTTGCTCTCATGCTCTCTGTTTTTTAATATCCCCCTGAACCTTCTTCTTTCTCTCATTCTACTTTCTCTCGTTTTCTTTCTCTTTCCATCTCTGACTATCTCTTCCTCCCCTTCCCTCTCTCGATCCCCACCCCTCTTTCTCTCTTTCTCTCTCTCTCTTTCTCCTTCAGTCTCTCCTGCACGGTTTCTTCCCATGCAGTCATAATCACGTTTTCAGCACATTTCCTTCCCCGGTGCTCTGCGTTCCACATTAAACATTCATGCCGCTCCCGTGACTAGCCGACTTCCACGAAAGATTCCACTACGGGGGCTTTACTACAGTAAACGCTAGTCCCCACCCTTTGCTTCTCTCTCTCTCTTTCCTCTCCTTCCCCCCTCCCTCCCTCCGTTTATCTGAGCGGGGGAGGAGGGGAGCGAGGGAAGACTGCAGAGGTAGATGTGACAACTCTTTCGAGAGCAGCGGATTGTGTGTTTTGGAGGTCGAGGGAGAGAGAGAGAGAGAGAGAGAGAGAGAGAGAGAGAGAGAGAGGAATTGATTATTCAGATATGTAAGAGGGGAGGAGAGAGGGGTAAATAGGTACACCCCCCCAACACACCCCCACCCCGCTTAAAATAAACAGAGGGGATAAAATCGCATGCACAGAAAGACAACTTCTCCATTCCAAAGTGGATCCGTGGCTCATCCGCGTCCAGCCCTGACGAGGAGCAGGCCGCTGAAAGGTGAGAATGTGAGAGCGCGGTCGAGGCGACGTCTCCCAAATACGAGAGAGAGCGGGGACAATTATCTCTAAGTGGATTTGCGGTCTCAAGGTCGGCTATCACACTGAGGTCACGAGATAGCAATCACTCAAGCTTGTTAGGTCTAAGTGTTGGAACGCTTGGATAACATCAACTCACAGCAGCTGTTGGATGTCAACATCTGAAAACCCCAATAAGTATAACTTGATTACGCGCCTGATGGAATCAACTTCACAGAATCGACTGTCATTCAACCTCCTCTGAAGCTGACCGCTTAAAGGGAGTGGAGAAGTGAGACGTTCTACGTGTGGAGGTTTAATAACAAGAGTGGGAACATGCCCTTGGATTTAAAGGAGAGGTGCCTTTGTGTTTGTATATCTGTATTTCTGTGTGTGTGTGTGTGTATGTGTGTGTGTATATGTGTGTGTGTGTGTATGTGTGTGTGTGTGTGTGTGTATATGTGTGTGTGTGTGTGTGTGTGTGTATGTGTGTGTGTGTGTGTGTAGTGGGGACGGGGGTCACAGAGAGTACAGATAATGTGATCATTCAAGAAATAATAAGGGGCTTTACTTCCCCACAGTTTCAGCTCAGTGCATTAAAACTCACCCGAAAAGGTCCTCAATTTCTACAAGAGATTGCTCAGATTTGGCCCCAAAGAAAAGCTGTTCCCACAAAACAATCTCAGTTCCGGATCTTGAAACGTCCTTATTGGCTCAAGACTAATTATAACTTTCTATAACCAAATATCTTTAAGCCAAAACCTTATTATCCATCTGCTAAATCCTAAAAAGAAATGTGACCTCTTCCGTGTGAAGTTTCCAAAAGTCGAGGCTTGTGGGAACTTTCAGTAGGGAGTTAAACGAGAAGGAAGTGGAGAGTGGCTTGTACACTGCAGCCGCACGGTGTAATCAAGACCTCACTGATGGCCTAACCCAACCTGAAAGGGATTGAGACTGGGCCCCTGGAGGGAAGGAGGGGCCTGTCTCAATCCTTTGATCTATCTATCTCTCTCTCTCCCACAGCCATAGACCCCAGGATCAATGCTAGGTAATTTCACATCCAGCAGACTCTCAGATCTCCTAAAAATGCGCCGCATTAATTATTCAGCTGGGGGGTGGGGGTGGGGGATTCTGAGAGCGAAAAGCCTTGTCGAGACTCACTGTAGATCGGTGACCTTCTGTTTGGCTAGCGGTCAGTCGGACGGGCTGGGCCGTCTGGAACGTCCGGAACGTTCTTCACGAACACGGCCGCCGCAGCGGCGGCTCACGCGTGGCGTACGCCGCGGGGCGCTCGGCCACGCGTGACGCTGCGCCGAGGCATTGACGGGTTAACGTTTCGCCGTGACAGCTGTAACCACGGGCTGAAGATAATCGACGCTGAAAAAGGATGTGGCACGTTTGTTTCGTTTTTTTTCTTTCGGGTCGCTTATCGGCATTCGCGGCGAGCCGTCGATCTCTGGCACTTTCTCCCGCTTGCTAGTCACCCAGCGACAGTCGGAGAGAGCTGGAGGATGAGGAAGTGTCCTCGTCCGACCCGTTTACATAAACGCCGGAGACACACTCGACGCTGCTGCAGCCTGGGCCTGTGGAGGGAGCAGGCCCAGAGCGGGTTACGTAGGCAGAGGAGATGGAAGGATGGGAGAGACTGAGAGGGCGAGAATTACCTCCTTTACAAACACCTGTGAAGTGGCAATCCAGTTCTGTCCATCTGTGTTTTCTCCGCTCTCTCTTTCCGTCTCTCTGTTGGTCAACCTCTCTCTACCACCGTGGCAGATTAAGGGCCGGTTCAGAGCCGGTGCCCGATCTCTCACCAGTTATTATCCACCAGAGGTCAGGATAACTGGTTCCAGAGCGGCACCAACTTTTAGCGGGTCTAGAACCGTTCCACTTCCGTCAGGGACCGGGGTGCGTGGATACAACAATATAGATACAACAGTATGGATGTCAAATCAAACAGTGGCCTATGAAGGAGAAAAACGGTCTCCTTGTTCTGTGATCCTCAGCGGAAATCCAAAATAAACTTGAGGGAGCTTCAAGAACAAAGCCTGCGTTCCAACATGGCTACCGAGAAGTTCAACAGAAACGGTTGAAACAAATAAACAACAGACAAAAGAAGTCGATGGCGCTGGATTTGCTGGGAATGCGAAATACAACAAACAGATGTGTTCAGTGAGGTAATGACGTGGCTCTCTAGCCCGTGGAAGAGCAAACCGGTTCTTAGAAGGTTCACAAGTCGAACCAGCAGTGAACAACTGCACAAGCAACAGCCCGGAACCAGAACTAGGTTTGCGTTGGTGGAAAGGGGGCATGTATCCGTTCCTGTCTCTCTCTCTCATTCCCCTTCCTCTCTCTTTCAAGCCTCCTGTCTTTCCCTCTGTCTCTTATTTGTTCTCCCTATTCTCTCTTTTTTCTCCCACCCCTTCTAACACAGTCTCCCTCCCTCCCTCTCTCTCTGTTTCTGCAGAAGAGGTATGATACACTGTTGTTCTGGCTCAGGTTACTGCACTGCACAAAAGTCACTGTCCACTGTGATGCTGCAATACTTAAACACTAAACAGACCACCACATTCTACTAGCAGAGCCTCGTGGTACCCTACCATAGCAAAGCTCAGTATCTTTTACAGCGCGGATAACGCTCGCGGAAAACTGATTAAGTGAGTGACAGAAGTTGTGAGTAAAAGGGGGGAAGTGAGCTTCTGCTAAGGACTGTAGTCTGATGGGGGGGGAGGGGGGCAGGGGGCTGTAGTGGCCCTACCTAATTAGTGCCCAGTGGCTGCCCACACCTGTTTGGTTTGAATGAGTCCGATTATTCTGTTTAAGGGAGAGTGTATGAGTGCACGCAGGTGTGCCTGTGTGTGTGTGTGTGTGCGTGTGGCGTGCACGTGGGTGCCTGTGCATATTAAGTGTGTGTGTGTGGCGTGTGCATGTGTGTGTGCTTGTCCTTCCCTGCTTCTCCTCAGTTCTCCCGGTCCTCTGATCTCAGTTGTACTTTGTCACTGCCCCCGATCAAGGGACACGAACAGACACGCACAGACAGACATCAGAAGGTACAGACACACACACGCACAGACATCAGAAGGTACACACACACACGCACAGACATCAGAAGGTACACACACACACGCACAGACATCAGAAGGTACACACACACACGCACAGACATCAGAAGGTACACACACACACGCACACACACGCAGACAGCACGGACACCATTCAGTGCGTGTTACTTAAAAGAGCGGAGGAAACAATTCAGCCGACCCTACAAAGTTTAA
>NC_090070.1:9636162-9818662 GCF_038355195.1 Osmerus mordax | reverse complement strand
CGGAGGCTCTCCTCCCGCCTCGTCACTGAGCTCCCCTCGCGTGTCTGCGTCTGACAGGGACTCACTCTGCTACATTTGTCACATGACTCTGGGGCTTGGGCTAAAGCCACATTAGCATACGCCTGGCTCCCCTGCACCATCCACACCTCCCAGGGGTCCAGCAAGGTATTGTTGCGGATGTTAGCCGGAGGTTGAAACAGCGTTTGGAGCCTGGAACACGCCATTTGTGGGAATGCACTTGTCAATATCTATTGGGCTGGATTTATTTCGAAACGTTATTAAACCTATTACTATCACAGCTTCCAGAAATCTATTATCCTGAACTTGAATCGTTAACAATGTTTATTGGTGAGGAAAGCACATAAAGATGGAAAAGTGGTTTTGAGCAACATCCCATGTAATCATTCCCTCTCGCGCTCTCTTAATCCATAATTCAGCTCGCCTAAAATATATTTTTTTGCGCCCTCGACGCAGGGACCATTTCATGCCCCATCTCCTCCCCACATCGCCGTTAGCGCTCGTGTTTGTTGTTTGTTGACGTCGCTCAGAGTCAATAGTCAGCATAAACAATGCGCAGTAAACCATCCCAACACGGCGCTCTGAGGACCCCGGCGCGGGCCTGTAGGCTGAGTCCGAGGGGAAAGACCATTACAAAGATGAAGCTGCCAAAACCTTGATTAAAAAATTACAGCGGCGATACACACAAGGCGGTTAACACAAACGCACTCTTCCACCGGCTGATCGTTACAGAAGGCCAAGACAGGGTGTTACGGAATAATTGGTCCTCAACATGTATAGAGTACAGTGTGGTCTTGGGAGACTATGAGGGGTCGTGACTAGGTATGTTAAACTGTTCAGTACAAACTGTGCTGTATATCGTCGAACAAACTCAACGGTTGAACTCAGTTAGATGCTCAGTATTGCCCGACACTCGAATGAGTATTTGGCTCGAGGTCCCAAAAGGTGAGGTGGGGAAAAGAGAGGCTGCTGTAAGTCAGTAAACTCGATTACTGACTCATTATGCTCCCTGATAGTGGCAGCCTAATTCTCCTGTCCATTTCCAAATCCTCTCAAACCCTGTATCAGTGACAAACATTTGAGTTTAGTGGCTTAATCTGTCAAATTTGACATTTCTCTTCTCACACACAGAGCTCATGGTAGCTTTTGGCAGACTTGTGAAGAGGCGGAAGAGGAGGAGGGAGACAGAGAGAGCGGAAGAGAGGGAGAAAATAGGAGAGCGATGGGGAGCGAGCGGGAGAGACTACGAGTGAATGACAGAGAGAGAGAGAGAGAGAGAGAGAGAGGCAGTGTGAGTTGAAAAGAGAGAGAGAGAGGGACACTTTGTAATCCACTTCCTCTCCTGCCGTCGTGGCGGTAACAACAAATGCGTTCCCCCCCGAAACGAGTCTATGTAATGGAGTTCTCTCAGACAGCTGCTTAGAGCTGCTGGCCAATTAGGAAAGAAAAAGAAACATCCTGACTCTTGAGGCTCACAGTGGAGACCACAAAGAACATCTCTATCTATCTCTCTCTCTATCTCTCTCTCTCTCTCAGACACACTGCACTTCCATACTGAAGTCTAAAGAGTGAGGCTTATTAGTGAAGCAATAGCACTGAGAGCCCAATCAATGGCAGCAATCAGTGAAATCTATTCTAGTCTCTGGTTTCTGTCACAACATGCACGCTAACTCCAATATCCTATCACACTGCCAAGGACTGGCTGTCAGAAGCATATTCTCAATCAATAAATTTACATCAGATTTGAAAAAATACAATATTACTTTCCATAAATAGATACCCTGCCCAAAAATGAAATGTCTAATGTATAATGTATTTCAATTCAGGGAGTTTCAATGTATTCACAGACACATTAGGTCAATTCTATGTGATTGACAGGTTTATTGTGAGTGTGTTTGTGGAGTATTTCTGTCCCAATGCTCATGTGCAATTCTAGTATATGCCAAATGTGTGTGTGTGTGTGTGTGTGTGTGTGAGAGTGTGTGAAGGTAAACAAGATGCAGGCTACTGGTCGTCAGCTATATATAGAGCCCAAGTCAAAGGGGAGTATTTCCCAAGGTCACAGGGAAGAGCATGGTAGCAGTGATACAAGCCAGCTCAACCACATGGCTTCCCCTCAACACAGAGCTGGGGAGGGGGGAGAGAGGGAGGGAGGGAGGGAGGGAGGGAGGGAGGGAGGGAGGGAGGGAGGGAGGGAGGGAGGGAGGGAGGGAGGGAGGGAGGGAGGGAGGGAGGGAGGGAGGGAGGGAGGGAGGGAGGGAGGGAGGGAGGGAGGGAGGGAGGGAGGAGAGGGAGGGAGGAGGAAGAGGGAGGGAGGGAGGGGGGGAATAGAGAGCAAGACAGGAAGGGAGGGAGGGAAAGAGGAGGGGGGGGAGAGAGTAAAAGGCAACAGAGAGAGGGAAGGGGACGGAGAGAGCAAGGAAGGGAGGGAGAGAGGGAAAGAGAATGACAGAGTGAGCGAGGGACCAAAAAGACGAGAGAAAGAAACAAAGGGTTTTCCCCAGGAGAGAGAGACGGGAAAATGGAGATGGAGGTCAAAGACTACATCTGTACACCTCCAGAGTATTGTCAGGAGAAGCCTTCAATCCCATCCTTTAAACCTCGGCCTTCTCTACTGCTACACAGTCCGTACCTACAGCTCCGCAGTGTCTCCAGTGTGTGTGGCGCGCGCGCGCTTGTACGTGTGTGTGTGTGGTTGTGTGTTCAATCGCATGATCTAACACGAGGGCATGAGGGCCTTTTACACACACTGTGTTTGCTATTTTTCCCACAGCCTATTTGTCTCCTGATCTTCTGAGCAGCTTAATCCAATATGCAGAACATGTGATTACTAAAGCAGAAAACATGATTATGCTTCCCCTTCGTCCCTGAAACTACAATCCCTGACTTACTGCACAGTCATGCGTACAAGGCATGATGGTCAAAACCAGGGGACAAGGGTCCAATTACAGTGTTTCTTAGTTCTGGTGCTATTTTCTGGTTCAATGAGGTGAAATAATGACGAGTGGAAACAAAAAAAGGGAATGAATCGTTGTTAGGTGGTAATACTTTGTTCTCTAGCGCCAAAGTTCTCCTGAAACTGCAGCTCTATCATTAGTATTGTCCCTACACAATGCTGCAAGATGTCACTCACCTAACTGAAAAAAGGCCCTACAGGAAATCAGTCCAATTTTTTGGAAGGCATCATTGAAAGCCTGTGTGTTTTCTGCTGAATTCTTCTCCTCCTGAGCCTTAAAAAAATAACACAGGCAGTGACTTAGACGCCCTAAAAGAAACAGCAACAGATGAACGTGTCATAGTGCTCCAGAGGTCAGGACCCCTTTTTTGGGGGGGGGGGTTCGGTTTTATCTCTGGATTTTCGAGAAAGACGGGAGTGAGACGGGAGTGAGTCTAAATGGATTGCATTTTTCGGTGCCGTAGCAACACTCTCCAAGTGTGTAGACTGACCACAATGCCAGCTCCCTTGCGACAGGACCTGACCTCTCTCTCTCCCACACACATATACACACACTCCGAATAAATAAATAAATAAATAAAATAATGCTGTCGAAAACGGCTTAGGGGATAATCCTTTAGGACGGGAGTCAAGCTGGAGTACACTACATCGTCATAGAAATTTAATTCTGTCTCACCCCCCCCAAAAAAGAATAGAATAGAAAAGAGAGAGAAAAAAGGATGCTTTTATGGTGATTTTGGGACAGCAGGAGGGCACTGATGTACACACCCCCAGCAGTCGGAGTTTCTGGAGCTGCTCTCTTATCCTCTCCGGCTCACGGGCTTTTCCAGACTTTGTTTGGTCCGCTTGTCAAATCCCTTGTTGGAGTTGCTGAAATGGAGTTTGTTTCAGAGACTTTTAGAGAATTTCCTTTGTGACACTTTAAGGATTGTTGCAATTTCATACAGCTCTCTCTCTCTCTCTTTATCTATCGTTGTATCTCTCTCTCCTTGTCGCCCCTATGTATCTCTAGTGTCCACAGGTCAGTGGCTACTCGGGGCCCCAGAGGAAGTGACCCGGGGACAGGATGTGACAGTGACTAACGACCACGGTGTCACCTGACTGGTGCTGATGAGATTCTGGAGCTGCAGCCAATATGAACTGACCCCTCATGGGCCTCTGAGTTATGGTGCGTTTGAAGGGAAGTGCAACTCGTCATGAAGTAAACTACAAGACAAACAACACTACAAGAGACTCTCCGCTGCAAAGCAAACTCCCAGCATGCACAGCACAGTAGCGCAATATCCCACGCCAGTCGCCTGGAAAAGAAAAAAGCCAAATCCAATTTGAAATTGTGCTTTTAAACTAATCCAGTACAATCTGCAGAGATTTCAAAACCAAGCAAAGCACGCGTCATCGGCTCGCTTACACCTCCACCACTGGACCCAACCCGGTCCAGGACCAGAATAGCTGCTGGTTGTTCTAGAAGAGCTCACTCCTTTGTGTTCCTGCCTCCATATTGCGAGGTAAGGCAAATATTTCACCTTGAGGAATATGTCCCGTAGCTCCTGCCAGCACAGCTACTCAGCATTTTTTTTCCTGGGCTACAGAAATCATTAGCAGCCTCCGTGGGGCATTTAAACACGGACCAAGGTGCTACTTTGATATTCTTCCTTTTCCCTGACATCATAACCCTAGTGATCTCCTAAAGAGATGGGCGGAACCCAGCTTAGGTTTTTTGGGGAACCATGCTATCATCTCATGGTCCGCTGGAAAGTGTGTGTTTGAGAGAGTGAGATGGGGTGTGTGTCCGTGTGTGTCTGTGTGTGTATGTGTGTTTGTGTGTCTGTGTGTGAACAAGCTACTCTATGTGCTACATCTTTGAGTGAGTGAAGTTTTAAGGTTGAATTGAGATGAAAAACGACTGATTCTGGAAGCTTCCAGAGAGTTGTATTTTCCCTTCACTGGCCCACTTCAGTTCTTCCTGCCATCTTCCTGAGGAACACGCTTATAAAAAATCAATTAAATTCTGAAACTTTCACAAACATTGAGAAGCTTGCTGAGAAAGAGAAAGAGAGAGACATGTCTTTTTCCTTCACTTTCCCTTCACTCAAACAAATGGATTCTAATCACATAGCAACAGGGAATTCTAGGCTTGAAGTCTTGTCAAGTAAGTTTTTCAAATTTAATCAGCTCTCTCCATCTTATTCTCCCTTTCTCTATATATCATTCTCTTACTGAGGCATATTGCTAATAAAACCTGGAGTGATTTTGTATTGACTTTCTCCTTGCAGGAAAGTGTGTGTATGTACTATGTATAATAATGAGGGCATCCATCCAATCTGGGTATGAATTTGTGTGTGTGTGTGTGTGTTTGTGTGTGTGTGTGTGTGTGTGTGTGTGTGTGTGTTAGGGAGAGAGAGAGTACATGTGTAAGCATCCAGAGCCCTAAGCTCCCAATTAATCTGTGCACCCCAACACACCTAATGAGCTCTGCTTTAACCTCATCACCTCCCCCACCATCTTGACATACACACACCCAAACACACACAACACCCTTACACACACCATCACAAACACACCCTGAGGCACACAGCACCCTCACACACACACACACACACATCGTAACTCGGCCACCATCCTTACACACACGCACCACAGATACACACACACACGCACCACAGATACACACCCCTGACACACACCCCAACGGTGTGGCCCATTCACACACACCTCTGACCCCCCCACACACACGCATGCACGCACCAGACGTACCGTTCATACCGTTGTAGATGCTCCTGTGGTGAGGCGACAGCTCGTCGCCGGCCGGCCTCCTCTGCACCTCCCTCCCAGGGCTCCCGAACTTCATGTGGCTCTCGGGGCTGCTGCTGTACTGGTGCCGGTGGGTCTCCGGGCTGCCCCCTCCCTGGACCAGGCCGCAGCCCTTGTCGTGGTGCTCGGGCGTCCCTAAATGTGCCTGCCTGGGCTCGGGGCTCCCGCAGCTGCTCCCGACGCTGCCCCTGTGGTGCCTCTGGTAGAGCTCCCCGCTGCCGCCCTGCCCCAGCAGGTGCTGCTTCTGCCCCAGGAGGAGGTCCGAGCCGGGGTGCTTGGCCTGGGGGTTCTGCAGCTGCTGCTGCTGCTGGTGGAGGAGGTGGAGGGGAGACGGCTGCTGCTCGGGGCTCCGGCGGCCCACGTTGCGGCCGTACTTCTCGGGGCTCAGGCCCCGCATGGCGCGGCCGTGGTCGGGCACGGAGACGGAGCCGCAGCGCGGGCGGCAGATCTGGGGGAGGGCGTAGGGGTACTCCAGGCTGGTGCTGCGGTGGCGGCCGGCGGGGTGCTCGGGGCTGGACACCTCCCTGTCTCCCCCTCCTCCTCCTCCTCCTCCCCCGCTGACGCTGCTGCACCTGGGTTTGTGGAGGTGCTCGGGACTGGCTCCGCCCCCGCCTCCCCCACCGCCTCCGCCGGCCACCCCACCCCCGCCTCCTCCGCCCCCGGCCAGGTGGAGCTGCTTGTGGTGGAGGTGGTCGGAGCTGTCGGCCGAGCCGGCGCTGGAGGTGCTGCTCCCGTCGCCCACGTCCCTCATCAGCAGGCCCGTGCCGGGCACCAGCAGCAGGCTGCTCTGGCTGTCGATGGAGCTCCTGCACCCGCCTCCTCCGCCCCCGCCGACGCCGCCGCCGACTCCCCCCAACCCCCCGCCCCCGCCGATGCCTCCCCCCACGCCTCCTCCGCCCTTCTCCTCGTCCAGGAGCAGGCAGAGCTCCTTCAGCTCCAGATTCTCCCTCACCACCTCCTCCTGGCGCGCCTCCAGCTCCTTGAGCTTCTGCAGGTACAGGGTCACCTCCTTCCTCATGATGCTGGCGCTGTAGCGGCCCAGGCGCTGCCACTCCCGGGACACGCGCTTGCCCTTCTGCCGGTCGTCGTCCAGGAAACAGCACAGGTCTCTCAGCTCCCGGTTGTCCTCCTGCAGTTTCTGGTTGATGTCCTGGAGACGGGAGGAGGAGAAAGAGGAGGAGGAGAGGGAGGAGGAGGAGGAAGAAAAGGAGAGGGAGGAGGAGGAGGTAGAGGAGGAGGAGGAGGAAGAGGAGGAGAGGGGCAGGGAAGATAAAGTTATGACTCAAGGCCTAATTATTTTGTTTGCCTGAGGGGATGAGAAACAGTGTTTATCAGCAGTATCTGTTTGAGCGTTCTGCAAACAAATCACATTAAGATACAACAATGCTACAGCGCTTGTGCTTGCCTTTGTTACATTCTTAATGGTCCTGGGGGTTGCTTTGTGAAAAGGATCAGCTTCACAAGCATCCTTTGTTTCTTTTTGTTTATCGTGTATTCTCTCACAGTCAAAATACCCTCTCTGTCTAACGATGTGTTGTCGTGCAGTCAGGAAAGTCTTGACCAGATACGGTATTTAATATGTAGTGTAGTGTAGGGTATTGTGAACATTAGGTGGATGTGGGTAGAAAGGTCAGCTGCTCATGGTTTGTTAGGGAGACTGAGAGCAGTACATGGCCTATGTGATGGAGATCTCTCATCTCATTTGCAACGTGGCAACTTTCCTATGTGACACAACCACCCCCTCCAACACCCAGGCCCCTGCCCTCCATCACTCTATAATTACACACCTCTCTCTCTCTCCTCCCTCCTCTGTCAACCCCTCTCTCCTTCCTTCCCTCCCTCCCTCCCTCTCTCTCTCTCTCTCTCTGCCTCGTGCCTCGACACGTACATCGATGCCTCTCAAATGCATTCTCTCCTCTCTCTCCTTCTCAGTCCATCGCTCGATCCTTCTCTCTCTCCCCCTCAATCCTTCTACCTCTCAATCCACCTCTCCTCCTCAATCCTTATCCCTCTCAATCCATCTCTCACCCTCAATCCTTCTGTCTCTCCGTCTCGGCCCGCCTCTCCCCCCCCCCTCAGTCCGTCTCCCTCTCCTCCCGGTCGACCTCTCTCTCTCCTCCTTCCCTGTCCATCTCGGCCTCCTTCTCCCTTCCTCCCTCTCCTCCTCACTCCGTCTTCACCCTCTCCCCCTCACCCTTCCTCCCTAGTTTGAACCGCAGGCTCTCTCCCCCGTCTAATTAGGCGGTACACAGTTGGCCGTGGGGTCGCCGGCAGCGCCCAGAGAGCCCAGTGTGCTTCATCTCAGCCTCCCCCGTTCTCCTTTTAATGAAGCTCTGAGTGTTCGAGGCGGCGGCGCCTTAAATCAAGTCGATGGGCGTCCAATAGTGACATGGAGCTAGGTTTTTTTTACCCTGCCAGATTCTTCTCCTTAGTTACCTAGAATAGTTAAGGTTGAAAAGAGGATGAGAAGCCAAAGGTGTTTGGAAGTTACGAGTGTTGAGACACTTTGAAATAAGAGGTTTGTTCTGGATGCGTTCCAAGAATGTCTCATATGAAGTGTGTTCGTTGTAGATGGTGGCATCCACTGTAGAGATGTGTAGAGCAGACAACAGGTGTGTGTGTGTGTGTGTGTGTGTGTGTGTGTGTGTGTGTGTGTGTGTGTGTGTGTGTGTGTGTGTGTGTGTGTGTGTGTGTGTGTGTGTGTGTGTGTGTGTGTGTGTGTGTGTGTGTGTGTGTGTGTGATGAAAGATATTTCAGCACATAAAGAACATGGATGATTGACATTTCAAGCGCCCAGACACATACATTAAACAGAACTTATTATGTAAACCTCCAAATTCCATTTCCAGCAGCCCTTTAAACGCAAGGGCACCCCTTGCAAGCTGTGCGCGCTCAGGTGCGCTCAAAACTATGATCTCATCCTTAACAAACGCGCGCCCCTCACCTTCAGCCCCCTGATCTCGTTTAAGTGCAGCTGGAGGCTCCGATTGACTTCCCTGATCAGATTCCCATGGTCCAGAATAACGCTCATCTTGTCGGCTTCAGACCGCCGGAGACGCCGCACCAAATCCTCCTTGCCCCACTTAAGCAGGTCCTCGTCGGAGAGATTGGAGATGTCCTCCGCTGGACTTTCAGTCTTTGTTATCGACAGCTGGAGCTGAGGCTGCGACGGGGTAGCTTTCTCCATTTGTACGGTTCCGAATCCGACAACGGGCATAAAATACTCAAAAGGTCGTTGACAACCTCTGCTCGCATCCGTGTCCAAGTCCAATCAAATCGGAAATACTATCGTTTGAAATGAAATAGCATAGTTGGCCTCACCGTCGCTCCTTGCGCCTCCTCTCCCCAAAAAGCAACAGCTGAGCCCGAGAACGCCGGCTTAGTGAAATAGGCTACAGCCTAGAAAAGGCTACACAGGCGAGGCTGCACTGGCTTCTGCATAACATCTCCCACACACCAGCCTCTACGGAATTTAGCCTAGTTCATGCAAGTTTGCACCGGAGCCAGCGTACGATTTTAGTCCCGTTCGTCTGAAGTAGAGAGATCTTCGGCGGGTAGCAGCAGGCAGAGGATGCGCTCGCCCCTTGTTCCGCACACTCCACGGCATAGGGGAGGATACGCGGTTGCATCGCCGGCCAGAAACTGCACAGGAAAAAGAGGGAGTGTGACTGCAGCGAGGTGCTTGCCTACTCTCTCTCTCTCTCTCTCTCTCCCTCTCTCTCTCTCTCTCTCTCTCTCTCCCTCTCTCCCTCTCTCTCTCCCTATCTCCCTCTCTCTCTCCCTCTCTTCTCTTCCCTTCCGACTGCCACTCGTCGTCACCCAGGGGACCAACTGATGCTGGTGAAAATTGTGATCCGTTTGAATGGAGCGCCCTCTATCGAGCTCGAACACTTACAAAAGTGTCGTCATTGTGATGCTGTATTAGGTCATCTAACATCACCGTAGTTGAATAGTATAACATAAAAAGGCAAAAACTGGTTGTTTAACACAATTGTTCAAATCAGACATCAACGGCGAAATAACACTTATGATTTCCGGTGCACTAACATTTAACCAGACATTCAATCTCCTAATAGCACCTAATCTCATACAATGCTATGTTAATACACCCAAAGTAAAGATATAATGGATCTATGTCATTATCATAATGTAATGGAACAGAGTGATATTATCTTACAATGGGGCCGTTGTAGTGCAGTTTGGGTCTGTTGAACCCGGTCTGAGGCCAGCTAGAGGCACCACATCCTGGACCTTCAGCTCCTCCTCAGAAGGCTGTTCTTCCAGATGGTTCCATCAGCAGTCCTCAGGCCAACCAGGGCACAAAGCTCTTAACCATGCCCTTTACGAGGGGCCCCGCTGGGGAAGGACTTTGTTGATGGCTGGCTGCATGTCCTTAGCGGTGTGGGCATTCACTCTCCCCTGCACAGAAGCCTCCTGAAGAGGGGGGGGGCGGGGGGGGGGGGGAGAAATACCACATATACAACACATAAGTGGTATAAACAGTGGCATAAACAGTGGCATAAACAACAACAAAACACAAAATGCTGGTGTCTCAAAGGCAGGGGTTGGAGTGGGGCATGAGGGTCTACCATCCTTCAGGTTTTTCGTGGCCATGCAGGTCCACAGACCACTTAAACGTGACAAAGCCAACAGGGGCCTTTCTACCTTGGTGTTGTGTATCATGGTCCCTACAGGCCTGCTCTCCCAAATGACTTTAGGGGCCTTGGAGAGGGAAGAGTATGGTCTCTATCTTTGTCATGAAAGCTCCCCTGCAATGATGATGCAAAATTGAATTTTCAGGTGTTTTGTAGTCAGATTCAAGAACAGATGTTTTGATTATTTAGCCATGCAGACAATATTCTAGAACGTAAACTTGACGTGAAAATATTCTTTATTTCATTTTTCTCTCCGGTTATTTTGTATTTCTTCATGGAGTCTGTTAATGTGACCTAATTGAACTGTGTGTTTTTGAGGCTGCTGGACGTTTCGATTTGGACAGAGATTCCCAAAAGATGGCGCTGTGTGTTTTTAAGTACCGCTAGAAGCAGACACTTTTGTGGGCATGTCTGTTGTATCCACCCAAACACTCTCATCCGCGTTACAGACAGCTATTAAGGACCGCGAAGCCCAAGTGTCTTTTCTGGTGTACTAACGTATTTAAGAGAGTAAGTGCACATTATACTTTTAACGAGCACAAAACACTGTGAACACAGATGACGAAGGAAAGATGTTTGCTACCTTCACACAGTGAGACTGATTCTATTCAGCGTGTCTGAGCATGCGCACTGCAGCGGTTCGACTGGGTACGGGAGGACATCACGGAAAACTCGCTGTACCCGAACCGCACGCTGAGATTCATTCTTGATTGCACTATAGCACGCCTACCATCAATACCATGCTTGATACACCGTTAAAGTCGGGGACAACTTAACAGCCTGGCGAGGTTGAGTCGTCGCAGAACCGAGTAAATAACCTTATGGGAACAGTATGCGGGAAATGGTTGGAGGTTGCTGCGTGTGTTCTGATGAGCGAGGCTGGGCTGAGAATCCGCTTGTGTACTGTGACGGACATGGGTGCAGCGTCGCTGTGCACCAAGGTAACTAGCTCGCTCTATTACAATGTAATTACCGCTTTTCGGGAGGATGGGTATAGGTGCGCTACGTGCGTGAGGACCCGTCGCTCTCTGTTGGTGCGTGTGAGGGGGTGTTATTTCCTTCTATATCCTTTGACATGGTTAGCAGATGGGACATGAAAAATGACATTAAGCCTTATGGCGCCGGTTCGGTCGTGTTGCTAATATTCGATACAAAGTTACGAACCGTTTGTAGCTTATTGGCTACATCTACAGCTGGGGACAGCTGCCTCAAAGGCCCACGAATACATTGTTTCCTGAATGCATCCGCATGCTTTGTTGATATTATGTGTCGTTGAGGCTTATTTTTTTTTTTACCATTTCCATAACAACATCCCGTACAATTTTAGGAGTTCAATCTAAATTTAACCCCACTTCGAAAACGATTTCCTTCTTTTGTCATGAAAGTTGTGGTCCGGTAGGCCACTTGAATAGTGCATAGCCTCAACTTCATTCTTCTGTAGGGATCCTTACAATCAACGTTGTTTTAAGAAAGTAAACATACACATGTGTAATCGTTATTGTAATAATATTTTTTTTTTATTCTGTGAAAACTCTTAAAACTCAGGTGGTGGTGATCGGATTGCATTCTGCACCTTATAGTATCACGTCCAAAAGTGTCTATAGTCATATTTAGACTACATTTATAAATAAAGACAATTTCCTATGACAATGATTTCTGTGCAACATGTTGATATGAATCTAATATTCCTAATTCCAAAATTCTTAAAGAAGAAATGGTTGTCTTTTTGTGTGTCTGTGTGTGTGGGTGTGGATGTGGGCGTGTGTGTATGCGTGTGTGCGTGTCTGTGTGTGTGGGTGTGGATGTGGGCGTGTATGTGTGTGTGTCCCAGCATGCTATGGCATCGTTCAGGTTCCCACTGGGCCGTGGTTCTGCAGGAAGTGTGAGTCACAGGAAAGAGCAGCACGAGTGGTGAGTGCACCTCCACTATATTTACATGACGAGTACCAACATCCCTTCATCTTAGAACGCTGACTACAGGCGATGTACTACAGTAAACACCAGCATGGATGTGTTTTGTGGCTGTTTATGTAAACATACCTCCAGTGCCATGTCTAATAGGGTGCTCATTATGTGTCAGGATTAGACAGTGATGGTCCATGGTCCAGTGAGGCCTGCTCTCTTTTTTTCACTCCAGAGATGTGAGCTGTGCCCCCACAAAGATGGAGCCCTCAAGAGGACAGACAGTGGAGGTAAAAAGCTTCTTTTTCTGGGGGGTCGTTTTCTTTCATCTTCTCCCCCTTTGATCCCCTCTGTCCATCCTGCACTTCCTGTTCTCCGTCTCCCTTGTCTTAGTTCATGATGTACTCCTTTGTCCTTCAATGTTGTCCTGGCCTTAGATATAGAGCCTACACTATGTTTTGGTCACTGTAAGTGTGTGTCTGCGTGTGTGTATGTGCAAGCACACATGTGTCTTGTGTGTTCTCGCGTATGGGTTTGGGTGCGTGTGTGTCTGTGCGCGTGGGTGGGTGTGTGTGGGCGTGGGTGTGTGTGGGTGTGTGTGTGTGTGCGTGGGTGGGTGTGTGTGCGCGTGGGTGGGTGTGTGTGGGCGTGTGTGAGTGGGTTGGTGTGCTTGTCAGTGTGTGTGTGTGTGTGTGCGTGTATTGATTCTGCCATGGTCTGTGGGTCTCCAATCCAGGCTGGGCCCACGTGGTTTGTGCTCTGTACATCCCGGAGGTGCAGTTCGCCAACGTCCTGACCATGGAGCCAATCATCCTCCAGTACGTCCCCCACGAGAGATACATCAAGGTACCCCACCTGCCGCACCCCTCCCTGCTCTCCTACTTCCTCCTTCTCACAGCTTCTCTCTCTCCCTCCTCTGTGTCTTGTCCCTACAGTCTTTCTGGTCCGGCGTTTTTTTACCAGATTGTTGAGTCTCACTGTGCGTTGATATGATAAACGATGCGTAAATTCTTTTTTTCTTTTACATTTTAGAAGATTTTGGCATAACAATGGAGTCATATTTACTATGTATTATTCTCTACATGGAATATTCTTTCTTTTTTTTGTACTGTTGCATATCCAATTTAAAACTGCCATCTGGGTAGTGTAGTATCAGGGTGCTTCTGATGGAGTGCTTACTTTTATGGCTAATGGTTGTCTTGAATGGTGCCCATTGTGAAAAATCAATACTTGACACATGAGATTTTGAATGGAAGCTTTTATGCAATTGCATCACTCTGCTGGGACACTCAACGATAGACAGTGGAGAAGCTGGCTGTACAATGTGAAGTGTGCATATTTGTGTGTGCCTGTCTGTCTGTGTGTGTGTGTGTTTGTGTGTGTGTGTGTAATGTACACACATGCTGCTTCCAGATCCCAGTGTCAGCTACAGTAAATTGCATCCGGCTCTGGCCTGACAGAGCCCTTCATCTAGATCAGCTTGTTGTATTCTTACACTGTGTTCCAGTGGGCAGTGAAAACTGGAAACGCCCCCCCCCCATACTCTCTCTATCTTCTATAGTGCATCCAGATGCTGTCTCTCTGCCCCCCCGCCCCCCACCACCACCATGTGGTTGGCATATTATGAGTGAGGGAGGGGGAGGAGGAGGGAGAGCTGAGGAGGAGGTAGAAGGACGGTGGGGGGGAAGAGAGAGAGAAAGAAAGAAAGAAAGAAAGAGAGGGAAAGAGAGAGAGAGACAGAGAGAGAGACAGAGAGAGAGACAGAGAGAGAAGAAGGTGGTAGAGTAGGAGGGTGAGAGAGGGGAGGAGGAGGAGTGGTAGGGGTGGAAGGTGAGGAGTCTGCTGCTCCTTTGTCCAGCACCTGTTGCTAGGCCTGGCTGTGGGGGAGCCACGAGGTGGGCGGGGGGGAAAGGAATGTTTCATAACTAGCTAGTATCGGTGACAGTTGAAAACGTGGCCTAGGAGTCCATGAAGACAAGAATCGAGTTTTCTCTCAAATCCCAGTTCCTAGCATTGTGTAACGTTTTGCGTATGCGAGTCCTTTCAGGTGCTCTTGACGTCGGAGGTGGACAACTTGAGCCGTTTTCTCGGAACCTTCTTTTCATTTTCCATCTGCCTATCCTTCCCCTTTATTTGTGTCAGACTTGCTACATCTGTGAGGACCATGGGAGGGAGAGCAAGGCGGCCTGTGGAGCCTGCATGACCTGCAACAGACAGGGCTGCAGACAGGCCTTCCACGTCACGTGGTGAGTGTGTTTGTTCGAGTGTGTGTGCATGTGTGTGTGTGTGTGTGTGTGTGTGTGTGCTCGGACTCTTCTAAAAATATGCGTTAGTGTGAAAGGGCTTCTCCTTTTTTTTTACCCTTGTTGTGTCTTGGTATGTGTGTGCGTGTGTGTGTGTCTGCGCATACATGCATATGTGTGTGTTTGTGTGTGTGTGCTGCTGTCTGACCCTATGGCCTTGTGTAGTGCCCAGATGGCAGGCTTGCTGTGTGAAGAGGAGGGGCCAGAGGCTGACAATGTGAAGTACTGTGGCTACTGTAAGCACCATTACAGCAAAATGGTAAGGAGTCTGGCTCTAGAGACGCACACACCATGATCTTGTAGTGAAAGTTTTGAGTTTAGCTATTTCGTTTTGATCCTTGATCCATGTGAACCTAGCAGTCAGTCTTGTGGTCTGCTTGTCCATTTAGTCTGCTCTCTGAGAATGAAACAAGGCATGGATTCAGGCCAACACCCGCTGTATGTTGCTTTGCATAAAAGCATTTGTTAAAGAAATACTGGATGCTCCAGCTATAGCTGTGTTTTCCCTGTAGTAATAGCTAGCTACACCCGTGTTTATCCTGTAGTTCCAGCTAGCTACACCAGTGTTTATCCTGTAGTTCTAGCTAGCTACACCAGTGTGTATCCTGTAGTTCTAGCTAGCTACACCAGTGTTTATCCTGTAGTTCTAGCTAGCTACACCAGTGTTTATCCTGTAGTTCTAGCTAGCTACACCAGTGTTTATCCTGTAGTTCCAGCTAGCTACACCAGCATTGACCCTGTGTCTCCGCTCTCTGTGGCGTCCACAGCAGAAGAAGATGCGTTCCAGTGGAGAGAACACAAGCAGTTCCTTCAGCCACACCAGGGGGCGCTCTACCTCCCCCTCCCAGGACAAGCACAGCTCCCATCACCACCGGCCCAGGAAGGTGTGTTTGAGTGTTTCTCCCTGTCTCTCCATGTTCAGCAGTCTCTCTGTCCGTCTGTCTGTCTGTGTGGGTGGGTCCTGTCTAGTCTAACAGCCAGTCTAACCAGGTGTTTGTCGCACTCCTCCAGAGCCACAAGGACAAGACCAGGCAGAAGGAGAGGCACAAGAAGTCGTCAGACAGTCTGGGTTCCTCCCTGACCAGCAGCGTCGACAAAGTAGTTATTATTTCCTTCTCCTAACCCTTGAGGTGAACATACAAATACGCATTGGTTGCACAGTCTCTACATCAACTAAGCCCTTGGCTTTGAAAGTGTGTCATCAACACACGTCGACCACAACTGATCAACAAGTCACTATAGCAACATGAACTCCCCTCCGCCCACTACTCTTTTGTAGTTGTCATCTGGTCACCACGGCACCAAGGATGGTGAGGGGAAGTCCAAGAAGCTGAGCTCGCATGGACTGGGTCACCGCAACAAGAAAACAGGATGTACTGGCAAAAGCTGCTCCTCGTCTTCCTGTTCCTCCAGCCCCTTCAACACGGGTACTAACCTCCATCTGTGCAAGCAAACACGCCTGCCGTCACAATGTACACTACCTGCCAATAGCTTATGTTTGGGATATTTCATATGTTTGGGAACTAGGTTCGTATGTTTGTAACCTGGTGTGTTTTATGTGGTGTGTGGTATAAGTATTTTCTGATGTACAGCCATGGCAAAAAAGTATTGGGAGCGACATACATTTTGTGTTTGCAAAGCTTGCTGGGCCTTGGCATAAAATGACTGCTAACATAGTTTCAGTAAGTCATATCATCAGCACAGGGGAAAGTGTGAACTAGTTCAAGCCAGGTGAAATCACTCTATCATTGGGATTGGATTTTAAGAGCAGATTGACTGCTGTAACAGAGGGGACTATTTGCATATATTGAAATATATATATTTTCGCCCCAGAAAGCTTAATATGAAACGTGCCTTATTGTGATTCCAGTATTCTATAGAAACACGTGAAAACATTTTCCTCAAATACTGAACCAGCAAACTTTGCAAAACACAACATTTGTCATTGCCAAAACTTATGGCCACGACTGTATGCTGGAAGTGTTTTTGGTGTATGTTTACAGGTGGCGGCTCCCTTACCTCAGCTCAGGACTTCCTCCAGTACTCGTCCTCCTCCACACGGCTGGAGCGCGACCACGACCGAGGCAGTGACGGCCACGCAGCCGAAGACCGCAAGGAGCGTCTCAGGAGGACGGTGGCAGAGGCGGACGAGGAGGAGGAGGACGAAAAAGAGGTGGCGAAGGACGAGGAGGAAGAGGAGGAAGAGGAGGAGGTCGAGGAGAGCAAATACCGCAAGACTTCACTGCAGCCTCCGGCCCTGACGCCGGTAGAGGGGTCACAGGGTCACCAGAGGTCAGAGGGCGAGAACAGCTCTTTCGAGACCAAGGTCACCATCTCCACCTTCGGCTCCATCATGCGCATCACTTCCTCGTCGGGGCTGGGCGGTGGAAGCAAGATCCGTAAAATCTCTTCCGGGGATTACAAGCCTTCCAAGTCGCTCTGCAAGCCCTCGCACCTGACCACACCCCCGATCCTGGAGGAGGCGGACCTAGAGGAAGACAAAGCCACACCCCCGCCGCCGCCGCCGCCACCCAGGGAGAGGCGTCACCGTGGTAACAAAAAGAGTCGCCACGGCCCCGGGCGGCCGCGAGGGAGCAAGAACCGGGAGAGGAGGGAGGAGGAACACCATCACCACCAACAGCCAGCTCACGCTGCCCCACTTCCTCCGCCCCCTCTGGCCGCCCCCTCCTCACTCTATCCCAGCCCCCCCACCCTCCCCCAGGCCGCCTACCCCTCCACCCTGCCCCCCTCCGCCCCCACAGCCTCTTCCAGCAGCCTGTCCTCCAGCCGCAGCAACATACTGCTCGGCTCTGGTGAGTGTGCGGTTGAGTGTATACATGTCACTTCCTGTCAGAGGAGCGGCGTACAGACACACTTGTGACACTAGTCAGCATTTCACTCTGTCTGCTGTTCTTGATAGATCTGTGAGGTAATGAAAGTAGCACAGTGCATGGCCAACATGTTTGGTAACATGTCAAGTGAGTAATCCGCTTGCTCTTCGACAAGATTAGTTGCAGTGTGCAGTTTCTTCTAGTTTCAGATTTGTCGCTAGGCGTTTTAGAATGTGGTTTTGCATGTCTGCCAACAGTAAATGCAGGAACACCAATGACTGATCTGACTTCCTGTTCTCGTTCTTATGAGATAGTATCTCACCACTGGTGTAGTGAACTTGTGGGTGTGTTTGTGTGTTTATGAGTGCGTGCGTCTGTGTGTGTGTGTGTCACTCAAAACCTGTGCATCTTTCTCTCGTCCCTTCCAGGCAACTACAGCACTCACAAGGACCCCCTCTCTCTGGGCGGGGGCATGTCCCTCCCCCCTTTAACGCTGGGTGGAGGTGTATGCATCACTCCTCTCTCCTCAGGACTCCTCCCATCCCACTCTTCCACCCTCCTTCCTCAAGTTAACTCCGCCCCCAACACGCAGGTACGCGAGGGGGGGACTGACGACTGGGTTGACACTGCCGCTGTCAAAGTGGGTTCAAAGGACCGTAATGGTGATGCTGTGTGCGTGTGCGTGTGTGTGTGTGTGTGTGTAGGTCCACCCAGGCTCCAGCTCGTCCTACAGTCTGAGTTCCTCTCAGGGCTTTGGCAGCTGCATGCCCACTGCCGCCACCCTGCCCCCACTACTGAGCCAAGCCCAGACCTCACTGCCAGGTCAGACACACACCGACACCACCTCAGTATGTCACACCCCAGCATTTCCCATGTGGAGGGAGGTCATTGTCATGTCGTTTGATCCACAGATTGTGACCTGGATGACTGTCGCTATCCGTGCCAGGGCAGCTCCCCCAGGGAGAGCCTCTCCTCACAGTGAGCAGCCTCTAGACTAGTCTCCTTCCATCAGACCTGCATGTCCTCAACCATTCGAACAAATGCTGGATTTGTCTCTGTTACTAGGGCTTGGGTCATTGATGGCGTCTCACGGTTTTGCCTCTTCCTCCTGGTCCCTCCCCCCTCTCTCCCTCCCTCCCCCCTCCTCTTCACCGTCTCCCCCCAGGTCTCCCATGAGCTGTCTCCCTCTGCTGTTCGACCAGAGGGAGGGCCTGGGCCACGGGGTCAGGGGTCGCCTGGAGAACGTCCCTCCGTCCAGCTCCCACATCGAGCTGCTGCTGGAGAAACACAGCAACGAGGAGCTGGGGGTCAACAGTGAGTGGGACTTGGGGCTTCACCAAGCACATCAATCGTGGGATAAAATGACCCCTAAAAGGTTCACTAAGATCCATAAACAGACTTGTTTACCTTCTAGGGAACTCCAATCTGGGAGTTTTTACTTGTCTTCCTTGAGGGTTTAGGTTGGTTGAGGGGCAGTTCTATGGGCGTATGTGAAGCCCTCTGTGACATGCTTGCGTGTAAAAAGGGCTATACAAATACATTTAGATGTGATTTGATTTAGAGGGTATCTGCTGTGTTTACTAGATGGAATTGTCTTCTCTCGTTGACTCCTGATCGATTAACAGCTGAAAGGTCTTCTGTCGTGCTATTGTCTTGTCTGATTCATAGCAACCATTGACAGATGAAGAAAACAACCTGTAATATTGTGGATTCAAGCTAGTTCATTTGCTCTTTTGAGCACAGTTACGATGCAGGGATACAGTAATGAACTGTTTTCAGTGTGTCTTTTTGCCGTTTCCTTCTCCAGTACACCTGAAGCGTAATCTTTGTTCAGGCTCTTTGAAAGGCCAGTGAGTTGGTTTCATCCTGAATTGATTTATTATTTACACACACCCTGAATAGGTCCTACTGTGAGACTATTTCTATTCAGAAATGATGGATGTATTCTAGGGCTGGGTTGTTGCAAAAATAGCCCAATGAGACATGACTCACTTTGCTGAAGGGGTGACAAAGCATTTGTGACACACTGTAACAACACAATACTCTGTTTTCATGATTTCTTCCTCACTCTCTCTCATTTTCTTGTTCGCTAACTTACCTCCCCTGCGTCCTTCCCACATTCCTTCTCTCACCCCCCCCCACCTCCCTTTGTCTTCCTCTCTCCTTCTCTTTCTACCTCTCTCCTCCCCCTCCAACCTCTTTTCCTCCTACCCCTCTCCACTCCTCCCTCCCTCCATCCCTCTCTCTCTCTCTCTCTCTCTCTCTCTCTCTCTCTCCTCCGCAGTTGTGGAGATGCTCCAGTCCCTGCACTCGCTCCAGCAGGAGAACCAGCGTCTCCAGGACCAGATCCTCAGCCTGACGGCCAAGAAGGAGCGCCTGCAGCTGCTCAACGTGGAGCTGTCCGTCCCCTTCCCTCCCCAGGCCCAGGCCCCCGTGTCTGCTTCAGCCCACGTCAGCTTTCTGTCCTCCGGCCACGGTACTCCGCCCTCCCACCTCCCCCCCCCCTTCCTTCTTCCCTCCACCCTCCCACCCCCCCCTCTTCCCTCCGCCCTCCCCCCCCTCTTCCCTCCACCCTCCCAGCTCCTCCCTTTTCCCTTCCACTTCCGCCTCCTTCTTCTCTTCCACCTCCTCCTACCCTTCCTCCTCCTTCTTGTCGTCTTCCTCCTCCTCCCCCTTCTTTTCATCCTCCTCCAGCCCTTCCTCCTCCTCCTCTTTCATCCCTTCCTCTTTCATCTTTTTTTCCCCCTCCATCTGCATGTTGAAGCAATGCCTGTTTCCAGTCCCAGCACCCGGTCTGTCCATCCAGTGGATCTTATTCCGCTTTTTTCAAGTACACACAGACTTCATGTGATATCCTCGTATCCAGAAACGGTGTGTTTATCGGGTTTGTGCATCTCTTGCTGTGTCTTGGCTCCCCCAGACCACCTCGGCACCAACAAGAGCCCTCTGTCTAAAAGCTGCTACCTGAACGACACCTCCTTCATGACCTCCTCTGAGGTTAGTCCCCAACAGAGATGGTGCAGATCTCAGATGAATGAAGGGATCTATTGATTGAGAGGATTGATGATATCTTATAGTACTATGTTATTACCCGAACAGCATATTCAGTGCGGTTGAATCAGCATAATCTTTTTTTGTTGACACGCATATATCCGTTCCAACCTCGTTTTCTCCCTCTCTAGGAGCTTCATTCTGGGAGTCCATCCCGCAGTAGCTCCTCCCTCTCCTTCCAGAGCACCCCGCCCCCTCAACCGAGCCCCGCCTCCTTCGGCCAGCCCCTGCTGAACGGACTGGCCCGTGGTTTGAGTGACGGCTTGGGCTCCGTCAGTCAGGCCGGGGGCTCCACCCTGCCCACAGTGAGCGGGCTCATGGCCTCACTGGCTGGAAGTCCACAGCTGAACATGAACGGCATGCTGGGTAGCCTGAACGGGGTGATCCAGTCCCCGGGGCTGAACGCCCTGCAGCCCACACTGCCGGCGCTCCGTCCACAGCCCCCTCCTCTCAACCCCCAGGGGCTGCAGCTGCCTAAGAGCATGAGCCCGTGAGTACCAGGGCCTCTCACCTCTCACTGGTAATAGACACCAGGGCTGATCCTAGCTTTGGGCTTTGGGATCTGCTCGGACATAGAAGCCTCTGGATTGAAATCCCAAAGCATTCCAGAGGCCTCATAGAAGCCTCTGGAATGCTAGCTGTTGGTTTGTGTCTTTGATGTCCCTTGTTGTGGGAATTGTTGACGCCTCACGTGTTGACTCTGGTAGTTCCGACTGATGCTGCCCACGTGTTGCCATGACCGACTGAATAAAGCTTGATGTCATCTCATCTCCTCGTGCATGATGTCGTTTCCTTGTGCGTGATGTCATTTCCCCGTGTGTTCCCTCTGCGGCAGGTCTTCCCTGCTGTCCGACCAGCAGAAGCAGCTCCTCCAGCAGCAGCACCAGCAGCAGCTCCAGCAGTTCCTCACCTCGCAGCACTTCACCCCTGTGAGGAAACACCTCCCGCCTCGCACACACTTAGCCTTCTAGAACCCCCTCCGTTTCCAGGCTTCGTGTGAACTAAGAAATGGATAGGAACACCGAAAGAGGAAAACCACTGATAGGCCGAGAAGCCGCGAGGATCCGAGGGTCGCGGATTCCTCGGATGGCGTGACGGCGAAACAGGTTTGCTTACACCCCGCGTCAGGTCCCTGAAGTCTTGCCCTCTTCCCTCGCCCTCCTCAGGAGCAGCAGGTGGTGGTGTACCAGATGCTGCAGCAGCAGAGACAGAGGGAGCTACAGCGCCTCTCGCCCATGGTCGCCCAGTCGCCCGGCCTGCTGCCCTCGGCAACCGCCTCGCCCCGCCAGGGGGGCCAGGGGAACCCTCTCTTTGGGCTGCAGGAGAGCGCACTTCACAAGCCAGGGGTGAGTGCGGCAGTGCTTCTGTTACTGACTACTACTGTACTACTCAAACTACTCGAGGGGAGTTTGGCCATGATGGCTTTGCACTTTACTTTCCAGCAAGAAACCTGAGAATATATGCCAGTATATATATAAATGGTAGAGATAGAGGATGTAAACAAGGTGACACGGTTAAGCCGAAGATGACGTTCAAACGTGTTAATTTGTGCTTTTGAACTCATTTGATATGATATGGGCGTTTGTTTTTTCAGTCTGCGGGAGAGAAGGGCGGAGAAAAGATCTGATGATCTCACTTTCACCTCGAATTGGAGCAGCTATCGCTATCAAAAAAGGAGGATGATTGATCCGAATCGGTTCAAAATTAAACTGAGGTCACCTTAAATCTAACAAGAGTCTCTTTCGCTCTCTCCCCCCTTTCCTTTTCTCTTTCTCTCTGTCCTGATCTATCAGCTCTATCACTCCTCTTTTATGAATGTATAATGGACCAGACTTTTAACAGTTATGCTTTTCATGCTTTTTTTCTTTATATTGGAGAAAGGTTTTGTCTCTTATAGTTTTGTTGTGTGTAGGCAGCTTTTAGAGAACATGAATACAGTGGTCTCTTATAAAATTGCACTAATTTGTTAACCAGACCAATGGGGTTTGCTCTTGAAGCCATGGCCATACCCTTCTCCAATGAAGGCTGTTATCTATAGGGTTTCCTGGATCCATCTTAGATGGCACTTCAGTTCGACCAGAATGTTCCTGGACCTTAAGAATCTGGACCATCAGTCCTTAAAAGCACTTCTGCGATAAATTAGAGCCAAACCGACTTCCGTGTTGTTCGTCCTGGGGGGGGGGGGTTCGGCCTGCCGCCTCTCACTGACACCTCTGTCTTCCTCTATGCTCGTCTTCCCAACCTTCTTATACTGGTCTCTGCTCCTTCCCTGTAAACAAACAGCTATGGTGGTCGGTGTGTGCCGACCTGCATCTCCAAGACGGGCCGGGCACCCTTCTGCCAACTCCCTGAGAATCCATAGAGAAATGTCTATTGTGCCGCTGCCGAGATTAACCAAACTAAACCAAACATTTTGACGTTGTTTCAAGTGTGCGGCAACATAAATGAGAAATTTATTTTATCTCCAAAACTGGTGTGCTTTGTTTGATAGCAGCTATCAAGCAAAGTCACCGTTTCCGTAGAACTTTCTACAGGATATTTGGTACTTCATAGGCCACTGGTAACTGACACTTTTGTGATTTATATGAATATTTTGCACTCTGTCTGTTAGTGTTAGGGTTTATTATTTTTTTGTTTTTTGTTTCTGTTGTACATAATGTTCTTTTAATGCCTGGAAGCTAGTAGTTATTTTAGCAATACTGTTAATAGTTGATATGCCTTAATAAATGAAGCTAGGTTTAATGAGGAAAACATTTAAAGGGCCTGGAGGCAGGTTGTCTTTAATCTTCTTTGTTTGATTTGTCTTCATCTATGTTGGAAACCGAGGGCAGTCCCAGTCCCTCTACCCCACACGTCCTTCGTAGATCATGACAAATCAACAATCGCATCATGTGAATAACTGTACTGATGACTGAATCATTTGTATCGTAAATCTGTCCTAAGATGAACTGTAGTGCTATGTTGTTCCTGAAGGATTTGAGGACAGTGGTCTGTTTTAGAGGGTGACATGTAACCAGACACACTCCAGCATGATGATGATGTCACAGTAACGGCATAGGAAATGGTGTGACTGCAGTGGCTTTTTTTTACTGATTTAAAAACAGCCATGATACAAATTAATATTCAAAACAGCACTGACATGACAAGGTGCAAAGTTCTTCAATTGTGGTAACAACCTTTGAAAACAGTTTCGACAAAATTATCAGGGGTTTTTTTTGTCCCAAGGAAAGCGGTCTTCTACCAACTCCTTGCCATTGTAACATCTGCATTGTGCCGGATCTCCATCAGAGGTGTCTCGTTAGATGTTACCGCATGGTAAAGTACATAGATAAACTCTTGATCTACCTTATGATAAGCTTATTTTATTTTTTATTGTTATTTTATTCGTGATCTTCCAGTTTCCTGTGTGTCTTATAAGCACTGATTGTGATCCTCCCATCTAGCTCATGTATTAATACTGGCCACTTATTCATGTCCTTAGACTCAGTCTTAGTCAAGAGGCGAGAAATACTTTTCCTGCTGTTACACCTGATGTTTTTCTTGTGTTCGGCCAAAGAACATTTGAACCATTTTACTTTTCTGTTTGCAAGCTCTTGATAGTGCTCTCCCGTACATGTGAGTTATATTGTTCTGTTTCTGTAGATAGGTGTCAGTGAAGAACCTCAAGCAACTTCGTTAGTTGATGAAATACTGTAGCAGCGACTATAGGAGATTGTTTCATAACGTTGATAATCCATGAGCCTATTCCAGTGTGTTGACAGGCTTCCCAAGGAGGTCTTCAGTTTACGAAGTACTGTACGTCCTTATCAGTTGTTGTACAATTAAGGTAAAAATCGAAGTGAGAAAACGTCCAAGAGATTGTTTGACTGAAAGAGTACTGCAAAAGGAATTTTGAAGGGGTGTCTTTCCCACATTGCACTGGGGCTATTTTCGGCCCAATGAAATGTACATCTTTTTTTAATACTTTTTTATTTGTTTTGAGTACAAGTTGTATACTTAAATGTGTTTGTGTAAAGGCACATTCATTTTTAAGCTTTGAAGTTTGGGTATCGAAGATATTCCATGTTATGTATGTTGTTCTGTGTATCTTATGTATTACAACATATTTAAGCACCTGTCTGAATAATGTTCTAGAAGAAACAAATTGCTTCTTGAGACATGAAATGCATTAATTCTGTTGCTAAATACCAAGATAAGACTATGCATAGTTTTTAAATGCATTGTTCAACAAAAAAAGGAAATTAAAAAGATTCAGCACTGCATTTTTAAAAGGACAACCGATTTGTCACTGTACAGTGTAATTGAGAGAATTAATCAAAATTAATTTGCCAATATTTAGATGAAATTCCCTGTAAAGTATTTTGATATTTTTGTGTAAAATAAAAAAGAACAATGACTGAACTTTTTCTGTTAACAAATGTATTTTACATAGCATACTCTAACATTCTTGGCTTTGGAAACTCTGATTTGCGGATCCCAGCCACTATAATACATTTAACACATTATTAAACTGGTGTACTTTACAGATTATCATGTAAAATTAACATGATGTTAAGGTATCCCCTTTAAGATGATAGGAGAATGTAACACTTTAATATGAAACGCCCTAAATATGGATCTGAAAATATGAAACCTTGAAACTGTTGGTCCATGCTTCGACAAACGTGTGATTAGACGTCACAGTAATTTGTGTGTCTAAACTGCGTGACGGAAGAGACATCGCCCTGGGGTTTATGTTTACCGCCTAGCCTACCTGAGGACACCATATTGTTTCTATCATACTTTTTGGTACAGAGCCAAGTTTCTCTTCGGAGTTTTCGTGCTGCTCCTTCTGCGTTTAGGGACAATATTTACGTTTGTAGAGCTAGTTTTTTTTTCTTTTTTTCTCGTATCTACCAGGGAAGTAGCCTACCCAAATCTGAAGTATACTCTACTCAGTTAGTTGCGACAAAAATGAACGCTGTTATAGCCGTGCGTCAAGGATGTATTGTAACATTCAGACTACCTCAAGTTACAGCAACACTGCCAACTTCATTTGTAAGTATACTTTATTTATAATGATGGACGTTTGTAATTGTTGAGCGAGGGTGTACGTTTTTGACTGCAAACCTTTGATGGTCGTGTTGGGGGGAGGGTGCGCTAAGTAGTGCACGGTTAAGAGTCATAAGTTAGCCTGCATGTACATATAAAGTTTGGTCTAATTTAATTTTTTATTTTATTATTTATATAAGAAAAGGGAGATTATTGTAGACGGATGTCTGCATTGGACAACAATGGGGGAAAAAACTGAAGAACTGAAACCAATGTAATTATCTAATGGACACGCCCACCATTAACCCTTAGCACAGATAATTTATTCCTTCATAACAGTGACTAATGAAAAAGTCATTTTAACCAGAGCAAAGTCCTCCATCGCTAGTATACTAGTTAACTTCAGTAACTCAAAATATAAGTTTGCATTATCTTTGTGTTAGCCTTTTCAGATCATTTGGATAAACATAAAACAGTCCTGCCAGTTGTTCCAGATCCTTTGTGCTGCTATTTTAAATGAGTGAAAAAGATTTAGCCTAGAAGGTATAGCATTGCAAACATCAGGTCCAGGTGTGTGCAGTTGTGTTGCCAACTCCAACTTTGGGGCTAAATTACCGGTCTGCCCTCCAGAAAGCATCAATAAAACCAAACTGTCAAATGTCGTTATTGTTTCGGACTGACTCTTCAGCCCCCCTTAGATGCTGTACTCCACGAAGACCTCCCAGGCAGTTGTGGCGGCAAGGATGCCCTGTAGGGTGAAGGTGACCGGAGGCAAACGCTATTCATGGTGCACCTGTGGGCACAGCAAGAAACAAGTGAGGAGGGTAGTGTGTGACATGAAATAATTTGTTTTAGAGAAACTGAATCATATATTAACTATAATATATATTTATAATGTCGTTATGAACATAATCCTATAGGCCGAGTTTATCATACCATATAGGAAATAGTTACATATGTGGAAATGCTGTAGCCCATGCCTAATGTTTATGTATATATATTTTTTTCAATAAGGAAAGTGATATTTTGTTCTTATTTTCAGCCCTTCTGTGACGGTACTCACAGGACAAAAGCGCCCAGCTTTTCTTCTTTACGTTTCACTCCAGATAAAGACAAGACACTTATGCTGTGTGCCTGTAAGCAAACCAAAAACGCGCCGTTCTGTGATGGCACGCATTTTAAAGTCATCTTCACTGACATTGTCAAGTCAGTGAAAAAAGTATTTAAATCTTAAACTGAAAATAGGTATTATATCATGCCAAACGGTATATTCCATACCATCCCAGTATGTAACACAATATACATTTTAAATGTAATCTGAGTCCGTCCTTATTTCATATATTAGATTAAAAAGTGCCTTAAAATAGATTTGTCAGTTCTTGCAATAATGTAACATGCCTTTTTTGTTGTTTTCTGTTGTTATAATATAGCCAAATGTTATGTAGAGAATAGACATTAGCCAATGTTCTGTAGTGTACGTACAGAAGGGAGCAGTTGAGGTTTAGATTTTTGATAGAAAAACTACGCAGCAACCATATGCGTCATGCAACAACAATGGGGGAAGAAATTACGACATACTATTTTGCGCTCCAAAAAAACAGTAACCAATCGAAATGTCATTAGACCACGTGGATAATCCGGAAATGACCTCTGTATGACCTGGCGTTTGCTTTTAAATCTCAGTTTTCCCCTTGTTGCTAAAGTGGGCGGTAAGCCTTTGGTGGCCTGAACTGTTTACGTTTCAGATAATGACAAGTTATAAAAGGTTGGTTTTGTTTGGTCGTTGCTAGATAATAATACGCAAGACCTGCATTATGACTTGAACACTTGACCACACGGAAACATGAGCATAATAATGTCAGAGACGATCGGCATATGGGTCACGACAACCTTGCGACAACCTTGGATATTATCGAAAATAGCGGCTCCGAAGGTAAGCAAACAAATCTAATGAATGTTCAAATAATGGCTCACATATCAATTGAGTGCAAGTTGCATAACAATCGTGGTTTACAATGTTGCACTGCTGTTAGGTGACTGAGAGTCAATGGAGAAGCCTAGCTTGCTGTTTGTGTCTTGTCTGTCACGGTATTTTTTTTTCTTGGGTACCTAATTTGGGTAAATTGTCCAACCTACAGGCCCAGTTATCCACTCTGCCCTCAGAGCCAGTCATCGCTTCCAAAAAGCCTTTGAAGGTGGAGCTTGTTGGTGGAAAACGTTACTCATGGTGTACTTGTGGACACAGTAAGAAACAGGTGAGCAGCATCATAATGCCTGTTACCTGTCTAACAAAGGCATTTGGTTTGAACAATGGTGGGAGGACAAACATGTTTATCACCGTATTATAACACTATCCAATCCCTGCCAGTAATATTTATTGGGGATGTTGCAATGGACTCTTCACATGGGTAAAGACAGGCACATACTGTGTGCCCCTATGCCAACAATGCAGTCACATTAGCAATGTTCGCTATCTACTTCCCTATTTCAACCTCGCATAACCACCCATCCCTTTGCTTTGTAGCCTTTCTGTGACGGTGCGCACAAGACAAAAGCCCAGGGCCTCGCGCCTCTACGGTTCGTGCCCGAGCAGGACTCCACGGCATGGTTATGCGGCTGCAAGTGCACCAACAACCCTCCTTACTGCGACGGCACACACAAGCAGGACTTTATCAAATCCGCCCAGATACCGGACCAGACCAACTGTTGAAGGGGAGCTGAAGTGTGTGTAACACAATTCCTGTGGTCCCTCTAGGGTCCTAGAGTCTAGGACCTCTAACGTAGGTCGTCTGGTAGGTCTTCTTGGTTCTACGGCTTTGAATGAGTTTCTTTCACTTAGGGAACTGATGGTGAATTTTATATAGTGCAGACTTGTTTTCTGCACATGGAGCAAGGCGATGCTAGTCCTTTTGAGCTTGGCTTATGACTGTATCCTAATTTGTATAGGATTTTGGCTTTATTTTAAGATTTACTGTTCAGTATAAGGAATTGTTTGGCTCACTAACTGTGATATGCACTGAATACAAAACACACAAGAGTCCTCAAGTACTGCATCTCAGGGTGAATCCATCACTTAGAAAATGTAGCCTTCAGGTTAGCTTGCACTGGGGTTTTGTGATTTCAATGTTTGTCAATATGTTCCTACAAGGGGAAACATTAAAAATACAGAAAGAACATAGCCAAAGCTGCAATACTTGTTTTGTTTCACGGGTAGAAAAAAAACTCATTACTGTTAGATTTGAGTTGGTTGAGGCAGTAAACGGTAGCATCAGGATGCAAGGCAGTCGTTACATTTTGTACTTTCATAAAATCAGAACAAGACAACTCGAACCCTAGTAAGTAAACATTTTAATGACCTAAAACATGCACATATGGCTGATAATCGTAGAATATCGCAGGATGGTCCAAAGAAACTTAAGGAATGTCATTGTGGAAATACAACTGTTGACAAGGTCGAATATTCAAATCCCTTGGAATTCTAAATATCTGCCATGAGAACAAGAATACATCAGATTTCACTTGGACATACTGAAAGTCTCCCCCCCCCCTCTGACAAATGTAGTGATTGAAGTTTAAATAATTTACAGTTGCTTTTGTAATTGCAAAGCACATGAAAAGGTTCTATGGTGTACTGTTTAGTCTGCATTTTACTCAATGAAAGTGCATCTAATAGGTATTGTTCTTGAAATTAGCTTGGGCCATTGAAACCATTTAAAAGTGTAGGCAGTCTGTCACAATACTGGCAAAGAGAAGACAAAACATATTGCCTTCAGTCATCAAATGCTGTCATTTGCATCGCAATGCCTTTAAGCAATTTGCCTAAGCTAATATTTAAGCCAAATCAATGGGAGACCCTACTGCATATACAATACAAAACAATATCTTGTATAAAAAGATACTTTATACATATGTATGCACACATGCTCACATTGGATACATACTGTACATTTTGTATGTGTGTTTTGTACTAGTCTAACACACATAACCACACACTCACACACACGTATACAAATGTCTATTTGGCTGCTGTTTAGTCTTGAGGCCCGATCTCAACTGTTGTCTGTTTTGTATCTCACGATGGACAGCTTCCTCTCCTTGCTTCCCCTCCTTGCTTCCCCTCCTTGCTTCCTCATGTAGTCCATTGGAGGGGCAACTGATATTTGGGGGGGCAATTAAAAAAAATGTCCTTGTCCTCCCCTACTTTTGGATGTGGATGTTTTAAGTCGGGGGCGGTAAAGAACCTTTGTCCCCTCCTCTCGTCTCCTCTGTGGCAGCTCCAGAACTGTTGCCATTGACAGTCACCTTCCGGGTATTGCTACCCAACTTAGGGGCCAGGGGGAGCCGCTGGGCGCTGTTGGGTCGCTCAGCTGTACCATTGGGGCTCTGGAGGGGAGGCGGCAGGCCGTGGAGCGTGGGGCTGGGCAGGGGGGAGGCTCTGGGGGGCAGGGTGGCAGGGCTGTGGACCTTGTCACAGGGGGAGTCGCTTTCTGACGTGTGGCTCGTGTTCACGCCGTCGGAGTGGGCCTGGGCGGCGGCGGCTTGGGATGGCCTTCGACGTTTCCGGGTGGGCTTGACCCAATACTGCAGGGGGATAGGTCCAGTCTGTGGAGGAAAGGAGGAGAGGGGGCGTGAGTTCAATGTTCTGCTGTACAATTAAAAGTCACGTATGAAGCAAAAGTCATTTTGGCAACAGAAATAGTGCGAGACGATGTACTCACTCGTCTCCATTCGTAGAAGTAGGCAATGTCCATCAGGGTGTAGTAGTCCTTCAACGGCTCATCTCCATACAATACCTCAACCTTCGGAGAAGTAAAACATCAATGATTGAAATCAAGTCCATGATGAAACGACCAATCACTTCTCATGCGGGTAATGACCGTATGTACATGCACACTGTACTAGACATACTGTAGTCAAAAGACTGAAGTGGATTACCCGATAATTGCTGGGAATGTCCATCTTGCTCCGGAGGAACTTGGCTAAGTGCATGACTGACATGGCCGCTGGACATTGCAGGAATCGCTTGCCATTGGACTAAAGAGAAGGGGAAAAAATGCTTAGAATATCGAAATGTGCAACTAGGGTAGTGGATTAAGGGCGCAGGCATTGAAACAGCTGGACTAGAAAATCTGGAGAATACTGACATTAAGATGCAGCACATTGTCTACCACGTGTTTCCAAGTATTGGTTTTCAGTGTTTGAAGTGTCTCTTACCTTGTCGCCATCTGTGTCTGAAGGTTGTGGTGGTCTCTCACTTCTATGGGTAAATGACACACACACACACACACACACA
Organism: Osmerus mordax; assembly: GCF_038355195.1. NCBI lineage: Eukaryota > Metazoa > Chordata > Actinopteri > Osmeriformes > Osmeridae > Osmerus > Osmerus mordax. Next base: position 9,787,811 of record NC_090070.1, on the reverse strand, counting down.
CACACACACACACAGCACAAGTAAGTTACATTATAACCTCAATACTTAGATTTTGATGTTACATCAATACAAACCGAGATTAGTCAGCAAAACTTTAAAAACAGCCTTTTATTCTGAGCATGAACAAAAAAACAAACATTTCTTTCCGATTCAACCTAACCATAATCCACTCGTTGTAGGTGAGTCACTCTTTTATGGATGTGACTTCAGACACACTCTTGGGTACTCACTTGTTTTTCTCGTAGAACTGAATGGAAAGACTGATGATTTCATCCTCTGCGATGTTAAAGGTCTCCACCACCTCTCCAGGCTCCAGAACACGGTTCTCTGCATAAAAGTCCCGTCGCCGTTTCATCTCCTCTGATTTCAGCAAAATATAAAATCAAGTCACTTCCGTGGAATTGATTTAGATTGGTAAACATCACGTATGGTTTGTCATCATAACATTTTACATTTAAACACTTTTAGACGTCCTCTCAACAGTGTATTTGTTTGCTACGGAATACTTCTTTCCAAATAAATACTGAAATCCAACCACCTTCTTAGCTGTTCTTACCTTTGAATAACCCTGGAACAAGCTTATAAACAATGTCTTGTAGAGTTTTATCTGCCCTGCAAAGGGAAATAAATAATGAAGCTGTATGAGACATAGTCCATGCATAAAGACCATTTCCACCTAAATCTACAACTGTCAAGCTTATTGTAGCCTGTTATGACTTACTGACCCCTACTGTACTCATCAGTTCATCTTGTCAAAAACAACGTAAGGAGGAAAGACTGATTCAGTCAATCACACATCAACATATAAAAATGTGACATGCGACTTACCTGATACTAAGTTGAGGGCATGTCTTGTGTACCTGGACATCACACCTTGGACAAAACTTGTTTGTCTCCAGAAATGTAACAATACAGGTCTTACAAACTGTAGACAACAGATCAGACGATAAGCTTTAGTAGGTCAGTAACTTAATACAAGTCACACAGAAATAGCCACATTGTAATATGGTGCGAATAGGCTAAACTTTTGTCATTTTGGGGTTTAGAGAGCTTACATGAGTGCAGGCACTCCACGATGGTTGTGGCATCTATGAAGTAGCCCACGCACAGTGGGCATATGAGATTTTGATTTAGGTCTGTGATTTTAATACGGTTGGGTTGCATTTTATCCATCTGGAAGGATCTACAAAGAAAACATACATTAAACAACATGACGATATTAGAACGTTTTGTGGCCAAATTCATTAAATGTATGCTAACATGGTACAGATTTGATCTTAGAACCCATGATTGACGAATGGTTTTCCCCCCTACATTCGTATTGCCTATTTACAAAGAACTATATGCTTTCAGTGACACATTGTGTTCCATGTGTCCTTTGAAAACAATCAATATCAATTCACTGAAAACGCTTGTGGTCCTCATTTTCAGTGCCATACGTTGCGACAACTTGGGCATATATATTGCGATATTTAGCCTAGGATCTAATTTATTTGTTGAAGAAGGTGGTAAATCGTAAGGAACTGTCTACAGCACAGGATAGACCCAACAATTGCGCCTGTGTAACCTCTCGTGCATCGCATGGTTGTGAATCAGGGGCCCTACAAAGAACATTTACTTCACCGGTGCGTAGGCTACTTGGTTCGGCAATATACTAGAAAAACGTACATATGCAATGGCTAGGCAAAGGGGGGAATAAAACCCCGAAAAGAACACTGGGGTACAAAGCAGCCATCTTAAATTCACTGACGGGGTCGTATCAGAGACGAACAAGGGAGAATCCAAATATGACACCGTGCACCTTGTGGTGTGTTCTAGCGAAACTGTGTATTGCGTTGACTGAGACAAAAATAACGGATGGTTTAAACCTACCTGATTTGACATGTAAACTACCCCTTCATATAGACGTACATCCAGGTAAATAATTTGGAGTTGCTTAGAATTTGCAGCAGCGCCAGAAAATGGCTTTTTTTCAGCACACTCAGAGGACTGCCCATTATGATCACGTGATATTATTTTGTTGCCTTTTTCAGTGACCAGACAGGATTTAGAATATTTTAAACTTTACTAAAGTTCCGTACGCGTTGTATATATTTCTACACGGGTGCACACTACATAATTAATCAACACAAAGTTTTTATTTTATATTAGACAAATACAATTTCCAAAGCCCGCATGCAAAAATACCACACAAACACGCCCCCTAGATTTAGACCAAGTCTGATTCAGTTCGAGTTTTGAGTTTTGTAGTGAGTTTCCCTGTTGATGTTAAAATTGCATCATACAATCACGAACACACGTTGAAATGTGTCTTGCTTCACTCTAGTTCTCTCACTAATTGTGGGTCTTTTTTCACTCATGTGTTTTGGTAAGCTTCAAATATAATTCACAAGAATCCGTTATTTATAAGCCTCTTCTAGCCACTAGTGTCGGATTCACCATAAAGATTTTCGTCGGCCTTTCATGTATTCACACACAAAAACTACAGAGATCAATTGCATCTGCAGTTCAGATTTGTAACTCATGGAGGTGCACTTCACTGCGAAATGCAGTCTAGACGCCATCTTGAGGAGACCCCAAAGCTCCAAACTGGTGACAACAATCTCAGGCGCATCATAATGGGATTACTAACCTCAAAATAAAATCACCTCAAAACGTTTTGGGCTTCACACGACACCAGAAAGGAGGGAAGTCGCCCATACAAGAGCTCTGTTACAACACAGCGAAGACTACAGTTCATCTAAAGGCAACCTTGCCTGTAGCTAGATGGCCGGCTAGCTCTCTATGCCAGCTGGTCTGTGCACCGCTCCGGACTGAACCGTGGCCTGCTTGGGAGGAAGGGTGGTGACGGCGCAAAATGCAATCCCGTTGATTTACAACGGAATCTCATTTGATTCAAAGACACTGCGAATCGGACAACGAACATGATAATGCACTTATAAATATTACGCTCTTAACTTCAAATCTAGTTGCCTGAAGGGTTAATTGCAAGCTTGCTTCATTGCAGTGCTGTCTTGCGTTGCCTAAACAGTCTAAGCAAGAGACATGTCATCCAACTGTACCAGCGTCGCGCCGGTGAGCGCGAGCAAAACGAAGACGAAAAAGAAACATTTTATAGGACAGAAAGTGAAGTTGTTCCGTGCAAGTGAGCCTATTCTCAGCGTTTTAATGTGGGGTGTCAACCATACGGTAAATATGTTTTGTTCATGTTCCCAAGTTAGCAAGTTGTTTGGTTTGTCCCTGCTGTTTTGATTTTACTGTTATATTAGTCTGGTCATTTTGCTAGCTGGCTAACTACCCAGCTGCCTCATCTATCAAGTCAACTTTGCAGCCCCATCCAATGTCTGTCTAATGCATGGATGAGAGCCAAGTGCTTAGTCGTCTAATTCTTGGCAGAAATCTTTTAACTCCTCAGCTAAACCTGCACACCTTTCTGTCTGTCACGAATGTAAATTCAGGAAATTGTTCGCATTGATGTGCGAGACGCGTGCGTTTTGGATGGAGACACAGTCAGTTTGGATGCTGTTGACACCTAAAATCAAAATTCTTAAACGTACTATTCATGTACCATTGGGTACACAGGATGCAACACAGCCAACGAGTTGTAGTGAGAATAATACGAGATTTACTCCGTTCAGCAGCAAGTCGTGAGCTGAGCGGACGACTAGCTCAATGCAAGCAGCATTCGTTTTGTAGCGCAGGCTAAGAGGCAGCAGGGAGGGGTGTGACTGTGAGAGCAAGTTACAGTGAACCACAACTGCAGCCTGCTGTCTATTGTTTAAACGGCGTTACTGTGTAGCAGTCCAACGACTACATGGCGCACCACAATCTCGCATATGTAGCCTCATGCATACAGTATTTGGGGTAATGTAACACGACACTATTTAGCAATATCCTATTAATAGAGCGGCGCGTTCATATTTTGGCGGACCTCGCGGTATCCCAATATCATGTCAGAACGAAGAACGGCTTTGTGAGAATGTAAACCCGTGGGATGATAATGATGCTGGATTTAATCAACGGTACCTTTGCCTTGTGAAACCAGCTATCTTGACCCACCTACTCCCTCATCCCCCTGATTGACACATCTGGATCAATCTTCCAGATGGGAATATAATCCCTGAGTTTTACAGTTCAGGATTTCCGCAGGATTTGAATGAGCAGAGGCATTGTTGATCCGCTGGTTGATGTGCGCGATTTGCGCACACACACACACATCGTTTTCATGTGATTTATGCAGTAATTCGTTCATGGTCTATCGTTTTACAGTTGTTTTTATTATTATGGGATTTCTCAAACCGTCTCACAAAACACCCATATGGCAATGATCCAGTTAATTATACCTGCTTTATTACCTGAATGTGAGACAGCACATTTACTCCTTATTTCTAATTTCTAAACTTGATATCAAACATCTCGTGCATCTGATACGAGAGTGTAAATTGAGAGCTAGAAATGACAGTCCGGGAAATATTTTTATTTTGCCCGGAATTTCCAGACCGTGGAAATAAAACATGACATTCTTTAAATCTATAAAACCGTACATATTGACATTTCAATTAGCATGCTCAGTGGTGCATTCATGAATTTGTAATGATCACCCATGAGCAAGGTGAATGTGTGCTTGCGTGTTTGACAGATATTATATTTAGGTGTGGGCGGTAGGAGGCCGATTCAGAAAGACTTCAAACGGCCTTTCTCCCTTCAAAGCTCTGGTCTCCTCGGTCAGTCATAACTAGATGAAAAGTATTTTTAATACCACCTGATTCTTGAAGCTGGAGTTCAGTGCAGGAGGCTGCTTCATATTAGCTGGGTGACAAATACACCAGGTTCCAGCACTAATGCCGTTTCTTATTAGATTGTATTCATAGCTAAATTATCTGACTGGAAAATTGTCTTCAGCCTATATTATGGTGTGCACTTTTCTGCATTATATTTCTGGAGGACAGGAACCTTCACAGAATTGCTCCCCTCAAGATGTCTCCGATTATTTCCCCTCTGAGAGTTTTTAGTCTGCGGTTTTTAGGTTTGGTTGGTCACCGGTGCCGACCTGTGTCATTTTCCCGTCAAACAGGCTGCACTAAGGATATATTGACGCAAAAACAACCCAATCCTTCTGAACCAGTCCCATTGATCATGATGTCACCAGGTTTGAGTGCAGAGAATCATTTGCGCGCTACTCCCTCACACCAGTGATAGAATCCATCGTGCTGTCTGGACCCTGAAGGGTTATCTCTTCGTTGTTGGGGTTTACGCCTGTAATAACACACACTGATACCGCTGTTGGAGGGTACGCCAGGTCTGCAACAGAATACCTTTCAGGCGTGTCGGACGAGAGCTGCAACAGATTGAGTCTGACAGCTGATTGGGTCTCTTGTCCCTTCAAGCGGTCTTTCAGAGAGCCCGGTGTAACATCAGTGTTTATCCAGCGTCATATGACCCACCCCGTCGAACGTCGCGCACACACAGGCAGCCTTTCCAACTCCCACCTACTCTCCAGGTTATCTTCCCCTACTTTCCCTCCATTTTTCACCCCAGACCCCGTCTCGTTGGCATCCTTATCTTCTGTTTGCTTTTGAAACATTCATTCACTTTCCCCCCCTTCCTCCCTCCTTTCTTTCTACTGCCTTGTCTGGCCGTTTTCTTGTCATAAATCTATGAATAGACATCGCTCTGGGAGTCTGTCTGGTGGTCGACCATCAGTGATGTGCTCCAGCAGATAAGAGGGGCCGGGATGATGAGCACAGACCTGGGAGGAATCACTGTCACTCTGCTTTGGTTGGGAGTTAATGATTGCCCCCGCTTGGTAAACACTCACCGTGATCTACTTTGCAACGCGGGGCTTGGTCACAGCCGGGTGGATTAGCGACTTCACCGCCACCACCTCCTCCTCCTCCACCACCCTCGGCTCGTTCTATTCTGATCTCTGTGCTGTTCCTCCTCCTCTCCCCTCTGTTTCAGATCAACGAGTTAAGCAACGTTCCTGTACCAGTCATGCTGATGCCGGATGATTTTAAAGCCTATAGTAAGATCAAAGTGGACAACCACCTATTTAACAAGTAGGTGCCCTCGAGGTGTTCCCACTGTCTCTTATCTAGTGATTACACCCACGTTAAAACAACCCCCACCACCACCACCACCACCTTTTAACTCAAGACAACAGGCGATGGAGCAGTGCATAAATAAATGAATTCGGAATAGAAGATGTCAGACATTATTGTTCTGCTTATAAATAGTTACGGCTTTGTCAACCAAATGACCTCCTTTGTGTCTTTGAACCCAGTGTGATGCAGTATGTAATTAGTAATAAGCGAAGTCGTTTAAAGGAAGATGTGTCCTATCTTGTTTACGTGGGATGTCTTCTGCTGTTGTGGCTTTGGTCTCTGTGGAGGTTGTTGACACTTAACTGAGCAGCTTTGCAATGCAAATCACCATCAGGACCATGCGCCTGTACTGGAGTGAACTGCCTCTATTTACATCTCCTGGGTTACTCTCAGTAGATCCACCACAGAGACAGACCCTGTATTTGTTACCGAGGCTAACGCTCGCTCTCTCTCTCTCTCTGTCTCTCTCTCTGTCTCTCTCTCTGTCTCTCTCTCTGTCTCTCTCTCTCTCTCTCTCTCTCTCTCTCTCTCTGTGTCTCTCTGCTACACTTTTCATCCCTCCCTAGAGAAAACCTGCCCAGTCGCTTTAAGTTCAAAGAGTACTGCCCAATGGTGTTCCGGAACCTGCGAGAGAGGTTCTGCATCGATGACCAGGACTACCAGGTAAGGCTTGCTAGGAGGGTGAAGGAGGAAGGGTAGAGGAGAGATCTATAACGCTAGTACCGGGGGGGATACTTGAGAAGAGGACAATGAAGCCAGAATTACTTGAAATTCATTATCAAGGGGCCAGATGAATAGGCGTATAATGAATTCATTATTTTCCGCTCGAAAGGAATTACATTAGATTTCTTTTTAAAAGGCTTCTCGTCCGTAACAAAAGCCTGGCGAGGTCGAGCCGCCGCCTCGGTTTCACTGCCGGCCTCTGTGTTTACAGAACTCTCTGACGAGGAGCGCACCGCTGAACAGCGACTCCCAGGGTCGCTTCGGCAACCGCTTCCTGTCCAGCTACGATCACCGCTTCGTCATCAAGACGGTGTCGAGCGAGGACATCGCCGAGATGCACAACATCCTCAAGAAGTACCACCAGGTAGGGGGTGGGGGGGGGGGGGGGGGGGGCGTCTCCTTCGCGGTTGCCGAGCGTCACACGGCAACCGAGATCCCTTCGATTGCAATGCAGCAAGTCCGATTCCTACATAACCTAGCGACCTAACCGTACTCTTGCCCCCTCCTCCGTGCACCGTCTGTCCCCAGTTCATAGTGGAGTGTCATGGCAGCACCCTTCTCCCCCAATTCCTGGGCATGTACCGGTTGACCGTGGACGGCGTGGAGACCTACATGGTGGTGACCCGGAACGTGTTTAGCCACCGGCTGACCGTGCACCGCAAGTACGACCTGAAGGTAGGCCCCACGGAGCGCCTCGCGCGTCCGCACACCCCCGACTCTGGGCTGGCAGCAACCGACTCACAGCAGCTCACAGTTGTACTGATCTACCCAGATGAAAAGGCTGCCTCTAGTAGGAATCAAACATGAACCGTACAAACGAAAGAGGAGTTGCGAAGCCTGAAATGAAAGAAGGAGTACGATCTTGTGATTAGCTTTCGGGGGGAGTTTTTTGAGTTGAGACTCTTAAGACTCGGAGGTAAGAGCTGTGCTCCTGTACCAAGGCTTAGGCCACCTCCCTAATGCCCTGGCAACAACACTGAACACGGTGCTGCAGCATCATGGCTCTTGGCTCCACATTCCCCTTTTTTCCATCATAACAAATGTCTGCCTGCCTGCCTCTCTCTCTTTCTCTCTCTTGTCTCTCTCTCCCTTCCAGGGGGAAAATAACTCAGCTTTCTAAATCCATGACAATTTTATAACCACGCTGTCAAGAGAAAGAGGAGTGAGTGAGCGAGGGAGAGAGAGAGAGACAGACAGAGAGAGAAAAGATTCGGCCAAAGCCTGGCGTTTTCAATGCTTTCTCTTACAATCTTTTGTATTTGTGTTTCTGTCCCTCTCCAGGGATCCACTGTCTCAAGAGAAGCCAGCGACAAAGAGAAGGTGCGTCCATGTTGATGAAAGGGCTGTGTTGGTATGACAACAGCAGCACAACAAATCCACAATGTTCTTAGAAGGATCCCCTTGTTAATCATTGCCATTGTTTTTTAAGTGTATATATTAGTATTTCAAATCGGTAATCCCAAGGATAGAATGCAGATTTCTGAAAGAACAGGGGATAGGCACACTTTGGTTTAGGAAGCTAATTAACTTGAATTTTCGATCCCCCTTTTTAGGCGAAGGAACTCCCGACCTTCAAAGACAACGACTTCCTGAACGAGGGCCAGAGGCTGCCGATAGGCGACGACAACAAGAAGTACTTCCTGGAGAAGTTAAAGCGCGACGTCGAGGTAGGGCCTGTCGCCAGCGTTTTCACACACCCGCTGCGTGCGTCGACCGCCTGTCGACACCGTCCCAACCCGTTAACCCCCTCTTAGCCCGCGCTTACACACCTGCTAGGGCGCTAAGCCGTCTGATCTCTCGCCTGGGTTGTCCACTAGTTCCTGGCCACCCTGAAGATCATGGACTACAGCCTGTTGGTGGGGATCCATGACGTGGAGCGGGCGGAGCAGGAGGAGATGGAGGTGGAGGCCGGCGGGGAGGAGGAGGAGTACGAGAACGACGGCATGGGGGGGGCCCTCACCGGCTCCTTCGGAACCCCTCCCGACAGCCCCGGGAACCCGCTGAACTTCGGCGGGTTCTTCGGCCCCGGCGAGTTCGACCCCTCGGTGGACGTGTACGCCATCAAGAGCCATGACGGTAAGAGACGATCCCTGCATCGGCGTCGACTGAAGACGGGGATGTCGAGGGGGGCGGGGGGGGGCGTCGCCGAGTGCAAAGCAACGACCCCCCCGCCCGTCACGGGGGCGTGGGAGGCGGCTGGCGTACTCACGTGTGTCCCCTCTTGTTGTAGGCGTCGTGAAGAAGGAGGTGTACTTCATGGCCATCATCGACATCCTAACGCACTACGACGCTAAGAAGAAAGCTGCGCACGCTGCCAAAACTGTGAAACACGGGGTGAGTGCCGAGGCCACGGAGATGGCTGGATCTAGCAACGGCAATACTGCCCAAAATATACTGGATGTATTGAAAGCATCTTGAATACTTTTTTCTCTCTCTTCCTTCTTTCTGCAGGCTGGGGCTGAGATCTCCACCGTAAACCCAGAGCAGTACTCCAAAAGATTCTTTGAGTTCATGTCCAACATCCTATCATAGAATCATCCCTCCTCCCCTCAGCCAACCACACCCTGTCATAGACCCATCGGCCCTGTCCAACCTACAGCCCTGGCTTAGCCCCACCCCCTGTCCCCGCTGGTACCCTGTCAGCTTGGGGAAGGATAGACTGAAAGTAAGGATGCACAGAGATGAGGCTGTTACAATTGTCCCTCAGAGAGGGAGTGTTGGACTCTTTCTGGAGAAAAAAAAAAAAGCAATGTGCCCACCCCCCCCTACTACCCCCACCCCCTTTGCTTCCTCAGTCTGAATGTTCTACACAGGAAGCTTGTAAAACACAAACGAGTTTGGAATGGTATCTGAGAAGAGGAGAGCGACCCCCCCCCCCCCTCCCCCCTCCCCTGCCACCTTGTATTCCTTCTCACGCCAGCACGGGAACTGTCTCACTAATGCCTTGAACGAGTGTGTCAGCTTCAGCAGTAAGAGTCTGTTAGTACCGTCTGTTTGGTTTCTGTTCATGTTGTTGTTGATGTTGTTGTTGTTTATTATTTTTTCAGACACACAAACACACAGACAAGACAAACACACACACACACGCTCTCCCTCCTTTTTTCCGCACAGACGCAGATGAATGGTCAGATTGCATGAATCTCTAAAACTGTAGCCAGCAGGCTTTCAGACGCCACCTCCTGGACAACCAGGAGGACTACAACAAACTGAAATGTATTTGGACGTCCGTAGGAGGTAAATTAATATATAAGGGTTCATTAGGTAAATGAATGCAATATCAAAAATGCATGGCTAAAAATGTACATGGCTCCACCAGTTAGTCAAAACGTCAAACCACTGAACTTAGCATCTGAGCATTTTGACTAAAACATAAGTGTTTGAATGTTACGTTGCCATATTGTTTTGAAATCTTTTAAAAGTTTTAACCATGAACTTGGTCAGTTAAAAGAAGAAAAAAAAAATCACAAAAAAGGGGAATTCTAAAGCAAATACTTGTTTTATTACCATAAGAATCATTTTTATATCTTGTTTACATTAATGTAGCATTTGTGTTTGTATACAGTATTGTTTTGTTACCAACAGACATTAGAACAGAAAAGTTACTTGAAAATGATTCATTGCATATTAAAGGGAGTTTTATCTTGTGTTTTGGGATTGGCATGTCTTTGACTCGACTGGAAATACACACCAAACGCATTCCGGGTATTGTAACACGTACTCATTTATTGAATAATGTCTCAATAAGAAAAGGAACAGTACAAGTTTCAGTTATTTATACAAAAAAAAGTGTTGGTAGAGAACAGTGGATGAAGCAGCAGAGAGAGTTCTAGTCCATTCTGGCTTTCAGGGTGCGTGTTGTGATCTTGTCTTTCTCACTGCCAAACACAGAGATACAGCATTAGTACCCAGAACATGATGACTCACCCTTCACACATCCATACTGGTGAAGAGTGAAAAGTAACATCTTCCAGATATGACAACGTCTCATATCTGTTACACGGCAGCTTGGTGATGGACACTTCATTAAGGCATGACGAGGACCCCACACAGCAGGATGGGGAGAGAGAGAGAGAGACACAGAGAGAGAGAGACACAGAGAGAGAGAGAGGACTCACATGACATGAACGACGACTCCCATGCCCGACACTGCGTCTCTGTCCACGGCATTCAGCATGGCCTGGGAGATGGTCTCAAACAGGTCATCAGGCTCCTGCAGAGACACATTCATCAACGATGACATTCCCCCCCTTGTCTTTCCCAATCCTTAATGTTCATCTGATGCCGGTCATACCATGACTGATGACCATCACGGTCACAGTTCTTCTGGGTTAAGGTGTCATTCTCAAAACACCTGCCACACTTCCACTCATACTTTCATGCTAAATTAGCCCTCTTTGGGATTACCAAAAGCATGTAGTGGAACTCTAGGTGCCGAGTGCATGTATGTGTGTGTCTTGCAGAGTAAGAATCAGGCCATGCAATAAACACATTCACATCTTACCATATCTGGTTCCCATAGAGACTCACACATGCCGTACATCTGCTCTGAGCATGTGCCGCTCACAACAAAGTCCTCCGTCACCATGGGGCAGCCAATCAGGTCAAGGGAGCAGATGAATGGCTCAAAGGTCTTGGGGTCCAGACCCGCAATCACAGGCTCGATGTAGTATGGTCCAAACCTGGGGGCAGGGGGAAACCAGGCCTTTGATTGGACCATCTCTGTAAAACTGACCAGTTGACTGTTTTATGTGGAATGTGACATGCTGGCTAGTTCTAGACTAGTCTAGTTCTAGACTAAAAACGTTTTCAGTGGAGATCTTCATTTGATTTCTCTCTTACTTTAGGACTAGGCTTAATATCCATCTGGGAAACTGGGCCTGTGTGTGTGACGTGATCTTTGTGGACTCACCTCTTCTCGTAAAGCAGGTTGGAGACCATGGACATGAAGGTCTTCGGCTTGATCTGACGACCCTCCTTCAGCTCATACAGGTTCAGTCTGAACTTCAGCCTTTGGGATCTAAGGAGGGGAAACATGGAGGGCAAGTTCTTCATAGGCTTTGGTGACCATTTGAATGGACTTGTTAATCACACCATACGTGAAAGGTTGATTTTAGGGGCCTTGTGTGGGGAGGAGAGTGACCCCAGACTGAGGGAACTCACACTGTCTGTACATCAGTGGCCAGACCTGCCAGGCCGATGTAGAGTCTGTCTCCCATAGGGAAGATCTTCTGAAAGTCTGTGGTGACCATCTGAGCTTGCACACCAAATCTCCTGTCCGCTGCCACCGCCACGCACTGCTTCCCTCGCATCGCCATGACGGCGCCTCCGTTATAAGACATAATAGACTGCATAGTCGGAAGAAAAATGAGGTTAGCAATCGTGACTAAGTACTTTTACCTTAATATTATCACTCACTGAAACATAATTATAGGAGGTACACGCCATACAAGACTTAGAGTACACATGTTTAACTGAACAGGTGCACCAATGAATTCGATTCCCTTTTACAAACTTCCACCACATAATTTAATTAATATACGCTATCTGGCTAGCATTAGCTAGCTAGCTAATGTTAACAACTTGAATCAGTGAGGGCGCTTGTGGGGGATGTACTAGAACGGAATGAGATCAAGGTTTCTAGCTAGAAATAATTTCAAGAGGCAATGTATTACTAAGCTAACCCCTGGACTGGAGGTGGTTTGGCTCACTTTTGTGTCCAAAAAGATGACTACAGTCAGTAGTTAGCTAGTAGCTAGCTAGCTACAGTAACGAGCTGGCTAACTGCTTAGCCTGACAGTTTAAAAGTAACTTTTGCATTCGAATGAGTAATTTACGCATTATTTCTACAATGAATAATTTGGATGTTGCCAATATGATCTTACCATTCTGAAAACGTTAATGTGTCCTCCCAATCCTTTGAATTAACTCGTTTATCGTTGTTTTGAATTACTGCCGATAGCAATCCCACAGTGACTACACGATTTGAGGCTACAGAAATCAGTCAACCTTGCTGTCTCAGACGCGGCTCCTTGCTAAACAGTGATTGGTTAGGTAAAAAGGTTCCTGGCAGCACCCCGGAATATGACTGGCTTTCGTAAACGATGGGCGTAAAAGAGCAACGTGGTTGGTTGCACCGTGCTGAAGTGAAACAAAACCATTTACTTCCAATTTCTCAATGCTGGTCAAAGTAACTGATACAACTTAGGTTTGGACGAAATCCCCAAAGAAAAATATTAATTTCAGAACTTGTTTTATTCAGGTATATATATTTCTTTTTACAGCATTATACACTGAAACGCCTTTAAAAACCATTTACAAAAAAGGGTTTGTGACAAAAAAAGACGAACATTGGTGGGAAAACATACTTAACAATATCAGATAATGTAAGTTGCCGGAAATAACAGTGTAACTTGCTGGTGGTCAGTGACTTTGTGATTTGGTCATTACAGATTCTTTGCATTGTATTGGTCATGACAGTGACACAGTTTCTGACTGACATACTTTATCGAAGGCCTGAGAGTGAATATGAGGTTTTTCTGCAGACTCTCCTTGTATTCACATTAAAACCACACAACCGGTATCTACATTGCAGTGTGGTCGATTTTTTGAAAAATCTGTATCCACGCTCTCGGAAATTCTATCCCATTCCGTTTTCTTTCCTGTTCTGGTCCTCATCTCCTCATGAAGTTCTTCTCCAGGGAAGCCGTGGTCCTCTGTATGGAGTGGATGTTCCTCTTCACTCTGTCTTCCACGGACGAGGTGGCAGCACTCTCCAGCTTCATGTTGCTGCAGAACGAAAAGAGCAGCATTTAGATGACCTGGATGAGTGCGCTACGAACCGTGTGAGCGAGTAAGAGAGAGCGTCACTTACTGGATGAAGCCGGCGGAGCGGCCATGTTTTCCAAACTGCTCCCTCTCCTTCTCCTGTTCGTCTTGCTGTTTGTAACTGCGGACGTTGTTCTCCCTTTCCTCCTCTCTCTGCTTGGCAAACTCGATCATCTGCTGCCTCTTCTTTTCAAGTTCTTCTGCAGAGAGGCGCCTTGGGGGGAAAACAACCAAACGAACAAGATAAAAGATCCTCAGATTGGTTTCTTCCACCAGTTGCCATCCACTCTCTCCCATGCCTTTGGTTGCATTGGTCTGAACATCCGCCACATCAATTATTTTGAATATTTGAATGGATTTGAGGGATAAATTGACTGACACAGGGAAAGTCCCGGGTGATATCAATCTTTAGTCACAGGTGGTGCTGTGTCGGCGTCCTTACTTAGAGCCGTGGTTACTCTGATGTCTGTGGTGGGGATTCCTCTGTGGGCTTGGGGCTTTGCGCTGAAACTTCTTGTCCTCTCTGTGGGAGGAGTGACCGTTGTCCCTGTCTGTCCTTTGGGGCGACCGAGAGTGACTCCTCTCCTGGGAACGGTGCCTGGAGTGGTTGGGAGGACCAGAGGCCTGGTGATGCCTACCGGCTGGATGCTAGTGGGAGGGATGAGGTCATAGTGAGGAGACTGATACTGAGGGTAAGGGCTGGTAGGCTGTTGAGTTGCTAAGATTGTGCTGCAGTTACAGTGTACATGAAGATATTGTTAGTATTTTGACAACAATATTTTCGATTCTGAGAGACTCTCACCAGGAGCCCATAGCCAGGGATGTGGTGGGAGCGTGATTTGGTTCCTGAAGACTCCTCTTTTGAAGACCTAAGAGAGAATGCAAATCACATGATCAGACGCCAAATAAAGGAACATGACAATACTACTGTAGGTCATTAGGAAAAAGAAAACAAAAACGTACTTGTGTTCTTTGTCCTCTTCGTCAGAGCTTGAGCTCCTCCTGTGCTTCTTCTCCTTCCGTCTCTCTTTCTTCTCCTTCTTCTCCCTCTTCTCCTTCTTGTCCTTCTTCCTCTTCTTCTTCTTGTCTTTCTTTTCCAGGTTCTGTCTCAGCTGCGAGAGGGAATCCCCATTTAGACTGACAATTTACCACGGAGCCAGATGTGACCAAATAAGACAATTTCTTTCTTACCATTTCTTTGATTTTCTTCATTTTCACAGGGTTGGTCAAGACCTCCCTCTTTTTCTCCTCCTCTCGTTTCCTTTAACATAGAAAGTGTTTTGCATTAAAAAAAAAAGACTGACAGTAAATGATAAAGGTGACATTAGTATTTATAGTATAGTATAAGTATATATGTGAGAGAACAATGGTTGTGCTCGCCGAAGGCGTGATCACACCCAATAACCGCACAGCAACACTAAATATGGAACAGCACACAGTCGATGATTTACCTGATTTCGAACAGGGGGTCCTCTCTGATCTTGGCAGCCAGGTCCAGGTTGGAGGCAGTGGTTGAGGGGTTGAATATGGAGCCGGGCAGGAGGCCGGTCTGGGCAGACGGGCCATGCTCTTGCTCCTCATACTGCTCAGTAATCTGCTTGTCGATGGGGCGGCCCATCAGGTACTCGTCACGAGAGACCTGCCCACCCGGGCCTTGGTACATCCAGTCCAGCCGGTCATCTTTCTTCCTGGGGGGAAAACACAGTCCATTGTTTATTGTTAGAACAACAAGTGCACAGTATTGAGTCGGTATCTGGTGTAATTGTTCCACCAAGTCAAGTGAGACATACTTGAGAGCTCCGGTCTCCTGAGCGAATTTCGTTATTTCTTCTCGAGCTCGCTCTTCCTTCAGTTCCTTCTGCAGCTCCTCGATCTTCTTTCTCTCTGCTTCGTGTTTTTGTTCGGCTTTCCAAACCCGTTCTATATTTTTCATAGTCTGGGGATGCCAGCTCTTTTTCAAATTCTACCAGAGATAAGAAAAATAATTATGCGATGTACATTATCAGCATAGCAGTAAAAATGTAGGTATAGATTTCGATAATATATATATAGGCTATTATCGAACGCCGTTCGACGAACGGTCCTGTCCAAATAGTATACACATTATAAACATTGGGTGGAGACAATCATTTATGAACTAGCTTATTGGTGTATACAATATAAACTGCATGTACAACTGAGTTATGTACAGGTTTAACGAGCTGGCTTCTGTATTCTCATAAAAACAAACGGAGTGTCGATGTTTGTCATTTCGGCTAGCAAGCGAGCATATTAGATAATACTTACGAGGTCACCTCCTCCCATCTTTACAACGGTTGTCTTCTTCTTCAGACAAAGAAATCAAATAAGAATAAGTGACTATTTTTCAACGTCTAAATAACCGTTAACAACGTTTCAAGCGAATTATCAAACATATAACCCAACAATGTTTTTAGCAAATGCGACTTGTGTCCATCGTCTTGTCTTTCCGGTGTTTGTTGACTCGTTTTCCGGTCGAGGCGTTCTACTCAGATTGTTGTTCGACCCCAACTCTACTATTTCGTTTGTGTTCCACATGCAGTCACTACCGTGCTGATTATTTAGCAAGAGCAAACTGGACAAAAAGGACTACAATAAAATGTGTGCAATGTTATTGATTGAACCATTAGGTATTGGACTTCTTACAAGGCATGCACTGGCCTTCGGAGATTGCAGAACGCATTCTTCTGAATGGTGTGCGTCTCTGGTGTGCTTCCATCTTCCAAATTCTGGGAGCTTAAAGTAAAAGTAGAATTAGGAGTCCTTTAGTGAAGGCTACCATACTGTGGTGTGTGGATGTTTGTGTGCTTAGGACCTGCAATTGCAGTTGGTGTCCTCTGGCTTTGAAGAAGAGACATCTGTTTTCTGAGAATAAGTGCTCTAGATAATGTTATAATATTACTTGTGTCCTCACTGAGACAGTATACCTCAGGTTGGAAATGTATATTTGATTATATTTGTTTGGTTCTCCGATATTCCTTAACTAATCTCCTTGAATTATCTTTGTCATCATCCATTTCCTTCCCCCAAAATGGCTTACCTTGTTACAGAGATACTGAGGAAGTTGTGATCAGTGTGACCTGATGATTCAAAAAATACCTTCACGATGTAAATGCTCCTCTTCCACACAAAAAGCTGAGATTGCAGTACATACAACACATCCAAATCTGGTAATACAGAGTGAACGTAAGAGACACATTAGTTGTATGGTCTGTTTATTTTTCATTTCAGCAGAAACATTACAAGAAATGAACCATCCAACAGAAATTAAATTATTCCGGCAAAAACTTAATCTTATTACAGACAATTATCTCTGCTACCACATTTACCTACATCAATGAAGTATCTCAAAATCTTTTAACTGTCTTCAAAATAGTCCTATTGACCAATATTGAAAGAACATTATCTATAGTAATAGGTAAAAGTAAAATATTAGTAATATAATGAATTGTCTCTCTTTCCTTTAATTTACTACAAAAAGGCAACTTTGCACATTAAACGCTTAACGAAGATGTGTTTTTGTAGTACACAAACACCTAGAAATTACAATAGTAGCCTAAAAGGGTCTATGACCATCAAAATGCTCACTAACAGTTCATAAAACTAGCTTTGAACAATTATGAACATTTGAGTGACACAATTAACTGAAGTGTTTCTTCTATGAAAGAATATTCTTCTTTTCTTTCTTCTTTTTTTTGAAAACAAATCGTAGTCTGTTTCCTGGTGGATGTTAATGTTGAGCTTGTAAGTTTCTTTATATTTCTAAATGTATCAAGCTAACCCAACAACCTACAGCCCAAATAACCCGGCCTTTTTATTAAATTATTAAATGTTCTTGTGCAGCTCGTGAAAGAAACAAATGATACTCCTTCTACAGAGGACAAGGCGTCAACATTAGTCAGAATTTTCTGTAACAAATCAAATCAAATCAAATTTATTTGTATAGCCCTTTTACACGCAAGCATGTCACAGAGGGCTTCACATAAGCCCATAGAACTGCCCCTCAACCAACCTAAACCCTCAAGGAGGTCACTGTCACTGTAACAGCCACTGCCTGCTGCAGATATAAGTGGTGGCTGCACGACATTGAGAGGCTAGTGCTTCAGTCACAATGGGAGATAAATGGACAATTACATTGTACTTCCAAACAGTGACACATAGGTTCCACTGTGCGGTGAACCAGTTATCTTTTGGAAATGGCTCTCACTGCTTATCAAGTGCCTTACTATTTGATCTCCTGCCGTCACTGGGGAACCTCAATCATTGTTTGAGTCCCCAACACAGCACATCCATATCTAAAATTCTTGTGGTGCTTGCTGTGCGTCTTTATTCAGCAACACAAAGTACATAACACCATGGTATGTGTACACACTTACAGTGTCTAAGCTTCCAGTGTTTCACATACAGTAGTAGGCTGCAACATTAAAGGTTGAAAGGAATGACCAAAGATGAGAACGTACACACAGACAACACTCCCGACTGTGGTGAGGCTCTTCCTTTGCTCTTCCCAAAGTTGATTTGCAAAATGGACAAAAAGGTATTTGGGCCCTCTTGGGGCCTTTCGTGCCTTAAAGTAGCTAGAAGTGGTTTTATTGTAAACACATTGGAAAACCACATTCAGTCTAACTCCTTCCCCAAGTCTTTTTGGATGGAATAATGGTAGCAGCCATAAAACACCTAGCAGCAATGTTTGGTTCCGGTCTGGTTCGGATGGATGGATGACCTTCAAACAAGTCACTTGACAGATTGTCTTCTGTTGGTGCTGTGTTGATGTGGTGATGTGTTATTGCTTTGGGCTGTTGCGTCGGCTGAATGATGTCACTACCCACTCTCTCACTAACAATAAGTGACACTCTTTATTCAGAAGACAGGTGGATTTATTGCATGAAACCTAATGCATCTAGGAAACCCCCAAAAAACTATTGTCTAGGTAATTTCTTTTTGCTAGAACATCACTATACCTTTGTCTCTGATAAAGGGCTAACAGTAGCCTACTGCATTCGGATGCGTTCCATAGAGGAAGTGACACAGTTAGCTGGATTGCCCAGCCAGTGTGGGGTCAGTCTCACATTTGACTTTGAGTGGCGCCTCCGAACCTTCGGGGGCGCCGCCGTGAGACGGGGTTTGAGGTGGAGGTGTATCGAAGCCCCCCTTCTCCATCCTTCCCTCGCCATTCGCCCTCTCCTCCCCCGGCCCGGTCACGGCCTCGTGCGTGCGCATGTGCTTGGCCAGGTGGTCGTTGCGCATGAAGACCCGCGGACACAGGGCGCAGCTGAACTTCTTGGCGCCCGTGTGCGTCTGCAGGTGGCGCTGCAGCTCGTCGGAGCGGGTGAAGCGCTTGCCGCAGAAGAGCCAGTTGCAGACGAAGGGCCGGTCTCCGCTGTGCCAGCGCAAGTGGGCCTTCAGGTGAGAGGTCTTGGCGTAGGCTTTGCCGCATCCCGGAATGTGACAGTTGTGCATGTGCTTCCTCCGCCCGTCGTCCGTGCTCTGGCCCAGCTGCTCGGCGTGGACGCAGTTGGGGCACCGGCACACCGCCTGACCAGAGCCCCGGGAGGCGGAGCGACGTTGAGGCTTGGGCCGGACCGAGGCGGCGCCCTCCTGCGGTTCCTCCAGGGAGTACTGGTCGGGCTGCATCATCTCCGGGCCCAGCGGCTCCATCTTGAAGGCGTCCTGGGGGTAGAGGTGAGCCGAGTGGGAGGCCGGGGCCAGCTGGGCCTGGGGCAACGTGCACAGTTGGGGCTCGGAGCCGTACGGCCCCAGGGAAGACTGCAGGCCCATGGAGCTCCCGGGGCCCACGGCCTGCAGGCCCACACCCTGCCCCGCCTGCAAGTCCATCCAGCTCCCTGCCCCGGTGTGGAGGTCCCACCAGGATGGGACGTTCATTTCTTCTGAGCTGCCACCAGAGGGAGCTGTCCTTAACCATGGCTCATAGGGGTGGGCCATGAGAACAGCTGTTCTGTCAGTGGGAGGATGGAAAGAAAGGTTGAGGTGGAAGGAGGGTCGGTGGTTTCAGGGATGAGCTGGTCTTTTGGTTCACAAGGTAGGGCAAAGTTGACTACAACATGGCAGGGTGGAGATGTTGAAGGGTCTCTTTCAGGATGACAGAGCTGTTGACAAAAGAAATGAGACATTAGTAATCAAATTATGACATTGCCATGAAATCATCGCAAATGTTACTCAAACGGCTTTATTTCTAAACGAAACTGCTGAATCCATGTCTTTCGTGTGCAGTCACTTCAACCTGGATGGGGGGAGAGTAACAAACACGAAACATGCAAACACTTGAACCCAAATCCTCCAACCACATGTAAACACCCCCCCCCCCCCGACAGTCCCGCCTCCCTGTCGCCATGGCCACCGCAGTTCTCACGCTGCGTGGTCGGGGAAAGAAAAAAGACAGAGATGGAGAAAGAGAAAGAGCGAGTAAGCCGGTGAAAGAGGAGAGAAAGAGAGAGAGAGAGAAAGAAATAGAAAGAGAGAGAGAGAGAGAGAGAGAGAGAGAGAGAGAGAGAGAGAGAGAGAGAGAGAGAGAGAGAGAGAGAGGAAAGAGAGAGAGAGACGTGTCCAGACAGAAACCTGCCACATGCATTTCTCTGCCAGGTACTTCCCATGGAGGACAGTCAAAGACAAGAGCTAAGAAAACAACTTCATCGTGCAGAGCAGGACTGAGCTAAATACTAGAGGGAGGTGGGAGGGAAAGGGGGGGGAAAGGAAGGAGGAGGGCGAGAGAGAGAGAGGTGTTGACAGCAGTGGAGGAGCGGTGAAGGAAGGAGATCCAGGGAGGTAATGGCTGCAGGCCAAAGTCTATTTGTACGTCTCGGAGGTTGCTGAAGACGAAGCCTGGCAGACAGACGAACCAGTTTTTTTTTTATGAATCACACATGATTTACAACAACATCCCTGGAGGCCAGTGACAAAAAGAGAGCAGTAAAGTAACCCCGCCCCCTCCGCACTGGCAGCAGGAAGCATCAATAGTTGCAGACTGACGGCAGTCAGTAGCTCGAGAGCTGGAGTCCAACAATAACAGCAGAACAATTACTTTAGCCATATAATTATGGGAGCACGCTCTAAAATAGCATCCTCTGCTCAATATGCTGCAGTACGCACTACCAAATGGATCATAACGGAAATACACACACCCCACACAAGGGGCTGTCATGGAATATTTACGGTTGATTCTACCTACAGTACATATTTGTGCATCCAGAGGTTAAGACCTAACTTGTACACATATCTTGTTTCACAACACAGAAGTGGTTCTAAGAATGTTGTAGCCCCAGTACGATCTTTTGCCCAGCAATTATCTTTACTGCAGGAAACAGTACAGCAGTCCCTGAGTCAAAGAGTCTGGTCTCTTAAGTCCTTCAGATCTATGGTTGTGATACCATCGCCTATCTGAGAGGGCAAACTAGACCAACAGCAAAGGTCGCCCAAAGACACCAGAGGTCAAGCTTCAATGGAAGATGTTCAGACCATCTTGTCTGGTGCCTTCAAAGCAAGATAATCCAAGGACACCCCCCCCCCCTTCCCCGCCCCATCCCCACCCCGCACACACATTGACCCATACTCCCATCTTTTCAATTGATCTCAATTTGTTGAGTCAAAACCGACAAGACCAAAGAGTGATCATTTGAGCTGTCCTCATTCTCAGCTCTCTCTCACAAACACTGCGAGGAGATGCTACTCCAGTCGTCATGAAATCGTAAAAAGGATTAGTTTGGAATTTGGTAATTAAAGGTTGGAGTGTTAAAGGTCAAGATGATTTATTTTTCACACTCCCCCTGGAGCCGGCAAGTGCGGTGCTCGCTCTGTAATTTTTGGGGAATGCCAAAGACAGACACACGGCGAGAGAAGGGTCTCCTTCCCTCTCTCTCTTTCTCACTCTCTCTCTCTCTCTCTCTCTCTGTCTCTCTATCTTTCTCTCAGACAGGAGATAAACAAACAGCAGAGTGCTACTCCTTCATTCACAAAAGGTGCTGCAACCTTCTGAGGATCCTCAGGGAAACAGCTGGCAAGGGGGCCCCAGGCAGGCGGACAAGGAGGAGGAGGAGGAAGGGGGGAGGTAGAGGGGGGAGGCAAAGGGGGGAGGAGGGGGGACAGAGCAACGACAGGGCCCGGGTCGTAAAACCTGCCCGACCAAGACCCAGCACAGGCCCCAGTTTACAAGTCTAATGCAGACAGGAGCCTCCAGGAGGGCAAAGGATCATGGGAGAATTCCAGCAGACAAACGTTTCAGATGAAGTGAGAAAGCTACGAGTGTGTATCATAGTCCAAGCTTAATCATTCATTTGAATAATTTCATTTCCTTCAAACGGATGATCTGTAAGGCCCTTGTAATCGGTTGTCGCAGAGCTGTTTGACTGACAGATGTGTGACATGGTCTTTTGGGATTTGACTTTAGTTCACCGTTGAAGGAACACGTTACAGTCCTATCAGGTTGGCATGTAATAGCAATACGACCATATAACTCTAAAGCTGAAAATAAATAGCGTACTGTGTATACTAGGTGAGAACCTTCTGACGTAGGATATAGCGTCTGGGTTAAGTCAGTGGGTAGAATGGAGGCCACTGAGGCCTGTTAACTACAGTGTAGCATTTACATCATTAGGAAACTAGAATGATCCGGTCAGTTAGCCTCATTTCCTTTTGTGTCTCTCAAACGCTTCGGACCCACTTAAATAGGGGTCATTTAAGTGGAGACCCATACAAACAATAAACTCCAAATGGCTGATCGGATAACTTATAAAACCAAAAATATTTTTTGGAACTGCGTATGCCAAATTAAATTTCATTAACATGACTTGGAGTCACTTCAATGAGCATACTAATCAAATTGTAACTGTATAATAATTGAAGATAGGGAGGGTTAAGGTTAGGTAAGGAGGATATCCTAAATTGTGCTTCCCTTTTATTAATTCAGTTTATCTTAAATGTTTTGGGATTCAAGCGTTGATTTTCATTTCTGAAATGTTTCATTTTTATACTTACTTTTTATTACCATTACCAACCTTTGAAACTGCATTGATTCAACCTGTCGATCCAATAAATTAATATTATTGTGTTTAACATGTAGGCCTATATTATTAGGTCACTTGCCATATAGCCTATAATAAACTATTATCATTTTAAAACATATATATATAAATCTATACAATATAGCAGCAGCATTTGTGTACTTTTTTATTCATATAATTACATCATTATCTTTAGTTCTAACTTGTTTAAAATAAGTTTTGCCTCATACACATTGACTTCCTACTGACAAAGTTCCAGTAGTTGCAATGATTGCAAATGTCACCATGATAGACCCGCTTCAGTTAATAGGACGCTACTTTAATTGTTCAACCTTTATACATACAGTAGAAACAATGAGTTGATGGTTACCTGTTGCGCCGCAGTTATCTCGCAATGCGATGAGGATGCGTTACTTTTAAAGAGTCTACTCCCACGAAAGTCAACGATCACAGCCGCTGAGGTCAGTTGTATTTTCTCCACAAAAAACTCTGTGAAACAAGGAAAGTATCCTGAGGCGTCACAACGCCTCGTCCATCTCCAAACCGACAAAGCAGGACAATGTTTTCGTGCACAAGCAAACGCTACAGTCACTAGAGACTAAGTTTATGATAGCCTATGTATCTTGTCTTTTCCAAGCTCCACCTTCTTTTGGTGTGTCTGTCCTTTGAAGATCGGCTTGCGCGGCGGGAGGTAGCGCAGTCTTCCTGTCTCATTTGCAGTGACTGGGAAATTGAGAATAGTAACTATGTGACTAACATGTAAAATATGACAGATGAACTCAGTTTACACGTTTTTAAATGTGCTTGTGTAACGCTTTCACATGTAAACACATACAAGTTTCTGCCTCAGCGAACCATGCTCAAATGCATAGTTTTACTGAGTTTAAATCAATCGTGACACAAGTAGAGTCCTTGGTAATTGTACTATAATGTCACTTGCTATGTGGGAACAAATTATGTCCTGTGCATGTTTCAATGTTCTGGATTTCAACCCCTTCAAACCTGACCACACAGAGAGCTGTACACCAATCAAAGTGGCATGTTGACATATCGTTTGTGTTGTTGATGAATTCCATATGCATTTATATCTTCTGTGAAGTATATTTCATTCAAAATCAATCAAACTCCTCCAGACAGGGAACAATGTCACAGAGAGGGGTCAGACAAATGTGAAGATAGGCAAGAAAAAGCGTTATCTTTTCCTTTCTCAAACTGATGTTCTACAACGCACAGATGTCACACAGAAGCATATAAGAGGACATAGGAGTTTATCAGTCTCTTTCTATGCAAGGCTTTTTTCCCCCCCCTTGCTCAGTTAATTCCTTTCCTGTCACAGCATGTTGGTGGAGCGACTTCAAATACACTGACAAACAGAGACCATAGACAGGCCGTCGGGAAGCCGGTCGCTGCCATCTCCTCTCTTCTTCTCCACGCCTCCCCCTCTCCTGAAGCAGCAGTTTTTAAATGCTGAGTTTAAACTGATAACAACCATCCGTTCTTATGTAAACAGTTGGCCTACAGTAAATCAGCTCTTCAAATTATCGAGAAAAGTAAGAGGGTGATATTGTCACAGATCCTTTATTTGCCGTGAAGTGGTGGACAAAGTGTCAAATAAAATCAGGGGGGGGGGGGGGGGGGGGCTGGTCCAACCTAACCTTTGCTGTGTAAATTAATCCAGCGCCAATGTTTATAAAATAACGTTATAAAATAACATAAGACAACGTAATACAATTTGAAAACAAAAAAACAGAGTTTTTCAGGGGAACTAACTTCTCTACTTTCCAAACATGTATCTAAAACACCACTTAAATGATATTATCAAATAGAAAGGGTTTAAACCTGTATGGGTTCTCTGTTTCATTATGTTTCAGCACAGTATACACACACACACACACACACACACACACACACAGCTACAGTATACACACACAGTGCGGGGAAGACCACACACAGCCTAAATGATGTTTACCAATGTCTTTCAATAGTCATGCATATTTCCTTGTGGATGAAAATGCCACTGATTCAAAAAGAGACTGTTTAATAACATTTAATTACAGTGCATTTAGGTCAATTACAAGAGGGTCTTACAAATTCTGCTTGTGTTTTAAATCTGTTTAGACGGCATGTTTGACAGTTCTTTTCAGAGTGTGCGTCTTTAAAGTTTTTGTATGTCTTAATCGTTTGCTCATGTTTGTGGTTTTTTCATATCAAACAATCACGCCCAACTGACAATGAAAACGTTATCAACTTTGATGCAACTATTTCAGAAACGATACACAGAATGTCGACTTGTCAAAGTGGTTTACCTCAAGTTCAACCAACTGTCAGACTACACCAGCAGGGAGAAGCTAGGTATTGGGGTTAGGCGATGGCAACAACCTCCCTGTAAATTGTTGCATTCGTTGTAGATGCACAGTCATGCTGGCGGTCCCAACCTCCATTTTAACTGCAGGACACCCCATAATTTCAAACCCTAAATCTTTCAGCTGTGGTCTGGGTGCCAGGGCCAACCAGACCCATCCCAGATTGCCCACCCCCCTCGCCCCACAATGTCCCTGATGTTCCACTGTACATGTCAGTACCGTGTAAATCTGTTCACACATCTGTCCTGAGACACAACTCAAACTGTGAAACTGTCTTGGACACAACACACAGACAGTTCCAGTATTATCCTCACGTCATTATGTCAAAAATGTTACACTCTTAAACACTCAGACACTAACTCAGGGTGTGGTGATAATGTCAGTGCAAACTGAGATGGGCTTCTTATCATAACAAATGAATGTTCGTCACTCTCTTGAGACATCCATTGCTTTGTTGCTATCAAAAATAAAACAGATCATCCACGATCACGGTGCTTGATTAAGACTAACGAAACTCTACATTTCGTAAGTGTTCACGTAGGCAGTTTCCTTCAATGTCTATTTTGCCCATGGCTTCTTTCCTAACCATAGTGCAGGGTTTATCCTAGTCCCATGGGAACTGTAATAGTCTCCCAGACCAACCCTGTGCCAACGTGCACGCTTCCAGAGAGATAGGCCAGGTAAAGCCCCACTTCCCTTCAGGGGGGGGTAACATCCAAACAGAGTTAAACCGTGAGCACACAGTTGTCTAAGTCCACTTCCTTATCCTGGCTGATAATTCTGGATCCTGGAGGAGGGACCGGCCCACAAGTTCTGTGAGGAACTCTGAGACCTTTTTTTTCTTCTTCACACACACACACACACACACACACACACACACATACATACACACACACACACACAGACAGACACTCACTCACTCACCACCACAGCTCACACACACACCCCACCCCCCTCCTTCCCCCTCTCCTACCTCCCCTTTCAAGTTCAAACCCAGTCATTTCTGCAAGCTGCACTTTGATTGTACCAAACACCTGTATTTTCGGGGAGAGACTTCCTCGCTAGCCCCCGCCCCCCATCTTTGATAGTTAAACAGCGGTGGCGCCGTCATTACCGTCTATGCGACTGATGCCGCCCCTGCCTCTCCTCCCACCTCCCACCACCGCCTTTCAACCGGAACTTTAATTGCTCAGCTAGAATATGGCGGGCTCCATTTTTCCCCACGTAACTCTGTTCAGAAGCTGTTGTCTCTTTTCGATGAACAGGACTTCTCTTTTGGTCACACAAGATAGCCGGAAAAATGTGAGCTTTAAAATGTGATTGAAATGGTGTGTCAGGAGTTGAGCTGTAAATTTCCTTGTTAACTGACTGGATTATGAGTTTCTTCCTCAACATAAGGAAAATGTAGGGTGGGTTTAGTGCAGAAATGCTGTAAGATTGATTACCTTGTCTTAGGCTTTATGAATGGTCTATTCTAGACTGAGATGGTGAGCCATACACACACACGCACACACTCGCCCCCAACCTCCACGCAAACACACACACACAAGCAAGGAAAACACAACACACACCGACACACCCTCACTCCCCCTCTAGTAATAATACCAGGCTTTATTAGCTGGCCTCTCATCCCTGCCATCCTGTCTTCCCCCAGATTAATATCTTCTCCGCTCACTACCAGCTGTTTCCGTCCCAGAACACCCCTCATCTTCCTGGCCCCTGGTTCAGGTAGCAGCAGGAGAGGCTGTCTGTCTCTCTCTCCAGGAGAGGCCTGTCTGTCTCTCTCTCCAGGAGAGGCCAGTCTGTCTCTCTCTCCAGGTGAGGCCTGTCTGTCTCTCTATCCAGGAAAGGCCTGTCTGTCTCTCTCTCCAGGTGAGGCCTGTCTGTCTCTCTCTCCAGGTGAGGCCTGTCTGTCTCTCTCTCCAGGTGAGGCCTGTCTGTCTCTCTCTCCAGGTGAGGCCTGTCTGTCTCTCTCTCTCCAGGAAAGGCCTGGCCTCGCAGTCTGTCTGTCTCTCTCTCCAGGAAAGGCCTGGCCTCCAAGTTTGACCGTCTTTCTCTCTGTCTGGGAGAGACGGGAAAGCAGCTAACAGCAGTTTAGCTAGATAGCCTACTCACTTCATTCGTGGAACAGTTAAGTAGGCCATTGTAGGTCAGGAGCAAACTGAAATGGAAGAAGTTAGGAACCTCACCTTTTTTAAGGGTGGTCAAGTAGCTGAGCGGTTAGAGAATCGGGCTAGTAATCAGAAGGTTGCTGGTTCGATTCACGGCTGTGTCAAATGATGTTGTGTCCTTGGACAAGGCACTTCACCCTACTTGCCTCGGGGGGAATGTCCCTGTACTTACTGTAAGTCACTATGGATAAGATAATTTTTTTGCATTATAAGATAATGCTAAAAAAATTACTAAAAGGGTATTTGTAATACAGTATGTCTCATGTAATAAAGAAGAAACCTTATTGGTTTTCATATATGAAGATTGTTTTGGTAGTGATTTCCCCGAGTTAACCTTATAATTACGTGTTACGTACACAACGTCATGTTGCAGTGTTTGTTTTCAGAGAGAGCTTGATACTTTTGCATACGCCCACAGTGTGTTTGTTATGTTTAGTCTGCACTTGTGTATGTGTGTATTTTGTGTGTCATGTGTAAGTATAAGTTTCTGTGTGTGTGTGTGTGTGTGTGTGTGTGTTTGGGTGTAAGTGCATAAGTGTGTAAGTATAATTTAAGTATTGGTGTGTGTCAGTGAGCATGTGTGCGCGTACACGCAAGACTGTGTGAGCGAGTGCATGCGCATAGATGTGAGTTGGAGTTTGGACACGAGTGCACGTGTGCGTGTGCGTGAGGTGTTACCGTGTGTGTTACCGGGTGTGTCCGTTTTCTGGCTGAGGTCGATGTTTACTGCTCATGGCGTTTTTAGTGTTTGTGTCTTAGCACAGACAGGATGTGCAGAAGTTGTCAGCGAGCTCGGGGAGATGAAAGGTCGGAGGGGGTGGGTATGAAGCCAAGCGTACATTCAGGTAACAGGCTGTCTTCTCCCTGGAATCTGAACCTCCAGCCATCTATGGAGTACATTCCAAGTCGCGCTCTCCAGTGCCACAAGGAAACGCCACTCAGCACTCTGTTGCCTTAGCATCCTCTCTCCTCTGAGCACTCAACGCCCCACACAAAGCTGTACATAGCTGAGCAATGCTACAGCCAGGTGCTTATGTAGTATGTCCCAAAAAAAAAACTGGAAACTTGGCCAACAAATCAAGATTAGTCATGTTGGTTTTTAAATGTGCTTCCATGTGTGGTTCATTTACAGCCATCCGGCTTGTGCTTTGGGCATAAATAATTAATGACAACTTTGACGTTAAACTCTTAAGTGTCTACATCTCAGAGATGGTTTACATTTAACCCATTCATCAATACCGTCATGATAATGAAGTCTTAAACGTCAGTTAAACCGCACAGTCTGTCTGGTATGTGGTGTCCCTAAAATGCTGCCAAACAGGTTCCTATAATTTCTGCGTTTAGTGCCAAACGATGTTCTGTTTGCCATTTCATTGACGAAGATAGTCTAGCACAGGACAGGTGATGACAAACCACATTTGGGTGTGGAGGTTAGTGTCCTGGGAGTGCCAGATTTACAAGCCTCCGTGTCACTTTTGTGATTAAGTGACGTAACTGCCGTTCCTAAATCCTGAAGAGGGTCGGTTTAGAATGAGAATTTATTGTTTCGGGTCTAGGGGTAAAATACGGATGCAAGTCTGCAGCTTCTTTATGAAAATGTAAAGAACACTTTAAAAACGTATTGTATGTCAGACTTCAGAAGACTCACTGAAACACTAAAATACTTACAGAAAATAATGACATAGGCTACATGCATACGTTTCTATTTTACAACTTATATAACCAAAATTCTAAATAGAGCTTGTTTAACCCATATGTGAGGCCGAATGTATTTTTTAACATCTGTCTCTATTATTTCCCCCTGTTATTACTGTCATGTGTCCAATCTATCTGTGTTGTACAGTCTACAGTATGCATTCGCTTTGCACTGTATTTTTTGCAAACAAATTGGGAATACTCTGGCCAGTCGAGACGAGACGAGACCTTTAAGTATAGACCTTTGGATTTGGTCACGTGGTACAGTACCACTCCAACCTGCCTTCTCGCAGCTAGCTGTCCGGTCTTGCGATTATAAAAGGTAACAATTTTCTGCAGGATTGCATCATGTCAGTAGTTACAGTTGCCCAATTTCTCAACCGATTATAATGTCAACCACCCCACGAAAAAAAAATAAGTGATCGTTTTGTTTTTGTTTAGTTATCTTCTTTAATAGGGAAATGACAGCGACGGGCACATCGTAAAGCGACATAGGCCCTATCTGATCACATTCTCAACATTAGACTACAGCTGATTTTATGAATGGCTCGATAAGACGTCGGACACTTTGTTAAATTATTTCCGGATTCTTTGTGAAAGCGTTACCTAGTGACTGACGATATGAGCGAAATATACAGCAACGTGCCATCGGGATTTGAGAAGATTACAGTCAATAAAGTGCAGAGCACAAGACCGCCTCCTAATCTGTCTGTTAAGAAGGGATGGTCAGTTGTATACCGTGCACTAGTTGAATGAAATCGGACTCGGTTTTACATAAGGGTGGGATCTCTTCGGATGTGTTGACGTGTATAGGCTGAACAAAACAGAGCCTTACTTTTGATTATTATACCAACCATGTCAAAGTTTTCTTTTTTGTAGTAGTAGTAGACAAGTAGACTGATACTGTGTTCTTGTGTGTCCCAATTCTGTCACTTTTTCACTTATTGAGTGATTGCATTCAGACGTTGTTAAACTAGATCATGAAATCATTTCCTCTTTCTGTCCTACAGTATGGCAGAGCCGCCCCTTTCATGTGACTGTTTTGTATCCTTGCCCCCCGGCTCTCATGACGACCACGTCATCTTCGGTAAGAACTCGGACCGTCCTCGAGATGAAGTCCAGGAGGTGGTCTACTACCCTGCTGCCTCTCACCCAGCAGGGGCCGTGGTAGAGGTATGGTCTTCCCCCCTACTGCCAGCTGGCTTTCTGGCTGGCTCTGCTGCAAACCCCACCCGTGATGCTCGTTTTTGTAAAAGTCACGGAGGAACTCACCCCGGTTAAACGAGGACAAAAGACACCATGCTGTGTGATGGAGGATGCTCAGTTAACCATCTTCAGCAAGCTCAATAAGCTAACACATAGTGGATTTTGTCCACCGTCCTGTGGCATGCGCGCTCGTAAACAATTTCATACATTCAATTTAAGTATCCACCGGAAACGTTGTCGACGTCAATGTGCTGGAATGAAGTGCCAGTGTGTGTTCATCTCTGCAGTGCACCTACGTCCAGATCCCCCAGGCAGGGCACACCCACGCCGTGGTGCTGAGCCGGCCGGCCTGGCTCTGGGGGGCCGAGATGGGGGCCAACGACCAGGGCGTCTGCATCGGTAACGAAGCGGTGTGGACCCGCGAGCCTGTGAGCCCTGGAGAGGCCCTCCTCGGGATGGACCTGGTCCGGTAAGAACCCCCCACACACACCCCCAAACACACACCCCCACACACACACCCCCACACACACACCCCCAAACACACACCCCCACACACACACCCCCAAACACACACCCCCTGTGAGCCCTGGAGAGGCCCTCTTTGGAATGGACCTGGTCCGCTAAGACCCCCCCCACACACACACACACCCCCTGTGAGCCCTGGAGAGGCCCTCCTCGGAATGGACCTGGTCCGGTAAGACACCCCCCACACACACCCCCAAACACACACCCCCTGTGAGCCCTGGAGAGGCCCTCCTCGGAATGGACCTGGTCCGGTAAGACACCCCCCACACACACCCCCAAACACACACCCCCTGTGAGGCCCTCTTTGGAATGGACCTGGTCCGGTAAGACACCCCCCACACACACCCCCAAACACACACCCCCTGTGAGCCCTGGTGAGGCCCTCTTTGGAATGGACCTGGTCCAGTAAGACCCCCCCCCCCGCACACCCACTGTGAGCTCCCGTGGAACACTTGACTGAATTCGGTGTCCGCAAAATGATCAACGAGCATTGTCTTCTTTTTGGGGGATTGTCTGTGTGTTACGTGTTGTCGACTCTGGGAGTTTTGCAAGACGACTAGAGCTAGTCAAGTAAGTGATGCTGGCTGGATTAGACTACTTGGAGGACACTAGTTTATTATTGCCTTGAGCTTGATCACTGATAAAGTTGTCTATTCTTGGTCATAAGCGTTACATGACACACCATAGGTAAAGTAGTCTGTTCTTATCCTTTTACGATCTCTATGAAGCCAGAGGGAGATTGATATTTTTATGCTCAGACATTGTGGAGTGCATCCAAACGAATCATTGTAGACAGATGTTGTTGTCTCACTATCTGTGACAGATCATTGGCCAGGAATGTCTATGGTATCAGGATACTAGGCTTTTGACATGTGACTGAATAAAATAAAAAAAAACACGTCAAATTCTTGACAAGTCAGCCATGGTGGCACCTTTCCCTGAGCTAATCTAAACCCAGTGTCTGACTGAATTCCCGGACTGAGTTTGCAAGTGACATGTGACCCAGGTGTGCTCTCTGATTGGCAGCTTAGGTCTGGAGCGTGGGGACAATGCCTGGGGGGCCTTGACGGTCATCACAGGCCTCCTGGAGGAGCACGGCCAAGGGGGGCCTTGCAGGGAAGACCCTGAGCCCTTCAGCTACCACAACACCTTTCTCCTGGTCGACCGCAACGAGGCCTGGGTCCTGGAGACCGCCGGAAAGCTGTGGGTGGCGCAGAAAGTAACAGGTGAGGCGCGGTCACAGTCACACCTGCAGGGTGTGTCATCCAACGGTAGTTTAATTTCGGGGGGGGAAGGGGGAATGGTTGTCGTGACGGAAGCGAATGAAATGCGAACGGGTGAAAATGACAACGGATAGGAGAAATCCAACGGGGGTTGTGTTTGTCGCCTGTAGAGGGGGTGAAGAACATTTCCAACCAGCTGACGATCGGGACGGAGATCTCGGCAGAGCACCCGGAGCTGCGGAGCGTGGCCCAGGCCCAGGGCTGGTGGAACGGGGAGGGGGAGTTCAACTACTCCCAGGTGTTCGGTCCTGAGAACCCCCCAGCCAGGATGGAGCTGGCCAAGCAGCGCTACAGCGGGGGCACACAGCTGCTCCAGCAGCATGATGGTGAGGGACACCGGCTGAAAAGCCACGGTGGTTGTCTCATCCAATTAACAACAATAATAATAAAACACCAGACAATTTGTTTATTATTTTTCAAAGTACTTAAAGACACGTTTCAGAGTGTACACACAGGGTAATTAACAAATGATTGAAATGGTTATTGTTGTATCCCTGATTACCACACTCACCATTCTCTCCTCCTCCCCCTCTCTTTTCCTCCCTAGGCTCCATGACAGCAGAGGTGATGATGTCCATCCTTAGAGACAAGCCTAGTGGGATCTGCATGGATTCCGGGGGATTCTGCACCACTGGTAGCATGGTATCCATCTTGCCCAGGGACCCCAGCCTGCCCTGCATACACTTCCTCACTGCCACCCCAGACCCTTCCAGGTGAGCCCCAGGGCCAGGCCCTAAACCATATCATGGCCCAGTCCCATACCAGTGTCTCCACTGCCCCCTAGGGCCTAGACCCTTGTTGACTGTTCATTGTGATCTAAAACGAATGGAAGGATTGCGTCATGTCAGTGACGCAATCAGTTACAGTTGCTCAATTGATAATGAGCCAACTCAGGAAACTAGGGAGGATTACTGTGGGATTTTAATCTCACAGAGAGTACTATCAGAGAGCTAACTTCAGATTAAGTTTTAACAACCTGTAAAGTATATACTTTCACATAATAAAGGGTGAAAAGCTAGAGATTGTTTAGGAACAACCTCCCCTGAGGTGATCTGAAAGTCCTTCAGATTCAGACTGAGATACTCTCTCCCTTTTATCTCTCTGCATCTTCTCTTTGCGAATCTCCCACCCTCAGGCAGAACTGAGTCTCTCTGTCTCTGTGTGTCTGTTCCCCCTCCCTGTTCCTTCTTCCCCTTCAACCCCCGGGTGGGGTCTTCTCTCTGGGCGGCAGGTCTATCTTCAAGCCCTTCGTCTTCTCCGAGTGCATGACCCCGGTGTCCAGGGTGGTGTCCCCGCAGTACGGCTCGGACGACCCGGCGAGGAAGCAGCCTCGCTTCCACAGCCGGGTGGATCGTCGGCACAGCCTGTACAAAGCCCACCAGGTGGCGCTTAGCAACATGGAGACCAACCCGGTGTGTAGCATTGGTAGTTAAAAACACCCATTCGTAGATAACGCACCACCGCTCTCTGTGGTGGTGTGAAATGCTGAATGGATATCACGGTGGCGTGCTAGCATGTGGGGGTCCGATGGCTGAGCGGTTAGGGAATTGGGCTTTTATTCAGACCGGAACAGTCCCTGGGACTGCATTTTAACCGTGCCAAATTACGTTGTGTCCTTGGGCAAGGCACTTCACCCTACTTGCCTCGGTGGGAATGTCCCTGTACTTACTGTAAATCGCTCTGGATAAGAGCATCTGCTAAATGACTAAATGTAAATGTGGATGGACTTTATACCGTTTGCCAATACATCTGTGTGTCTGCGCATGTGTGTCTGGGACTGGTTTAGGAGAAGGGGGACGCTCTGCAGGAGATCCTGAGGGACCTGGAGTCCCAGTGTCTGAAGGACATACTGGCCATGCTCAGTGGAGAACTGCCAGGGGAGGAGCTGGGAGACCTGTTCTTTGACTGTGTCGACACAGAGATAAAGTTCTACCAGTGAGAAGGTAGGGACCTCCATTTTGTATGCGTTTTGTTTTTGTGATATTGTTTGGAAATTCTTACCACCATTTTCCATCAAATTCATTTATTATGAAAAATAATACATCTTATTGATCTCATTAGAATGTTTTACTCATTTGTTAATTTGGTTATACAAAGTTCATCCACACAAATGCCTGGGCACATTTGTGTGGGCTGAACTGCATCTACGAGAAATATTTTTGCGTGACAGCTCCATTTTCCAAAGTTGTCTCATCTAATCATGAAACTGAATTAAAATGCTCAAGTGTTCTGGTGTAAAAGATTGACACTCAACTCACAGGAACCATCTTTTCTCTCGGTTACAGCGCCCTCATGTGGAGACTGCTTGTGCTTGCAGAACAGCAGGAGATTGACCAGGGGACTGTTCCATCCTGTGTCCCCTGTTCAGTCGGCTCCCTTCTAATGCACTCATATCCCTGACGTCATTCCATCATTCATCACAGACTAAAAGGCTTAAAGTTTCCATGTGATTGGAATATCATTAATCATCATTAATATTGTCACCTCCAGGGAACACTGACCGCACCACATTAGTGAGTATGTGAACTAGACCACACAGGTGGGTATGTAGAGCTCTGTGGTATCGCACAACTATTGTAAGTATTTGTATTTAACATGCTACTCATTGTTGCAAGTGAACAGGAGTTTGTTGACTGGCTGCCCTCTCGTGAAAGAATTAATAAAGAATGTGCTCTGTCGACTGATTTGTGATCTGATGGATGTATGTATGCAGAGAGAACCAGGACTGGATTGAGAAATGCAATGCTGTGGTTTTGGAAAGAACACATTCTGCAGCGTGTTACACTAATACAGCAAGTTACACTGTCAATGGTGGTATGTCTATCATGCACGTTACAACGGTAGGATTTTTCCAAATCCTACTATCCTTTTCAACTCGAGATATAAAGGGTTAAGTACTCCATCCTGAAGGTGGCGGTAATGATGTTTCAAAGCGGATGTGCGTCAGTTAAACAGTGGCAAAGAAGAAAACAGATGGCGTAGAAGACGATGAACACGGTGGACATAGTAAATAATGTGATTGAAATGTCATACATTTCGAAACGAAGCCAAAATACCTCAATAATTTTGTTTGCAGTTCAAGCACTGTTATAGGATAGTTGTTCAATCCACGAATAAGAAACGGAAGAACTGGCAAGAAAAGCCTGCAAAACTATAAATGTCGGTTAAAAGTATTCGACAAAAAAGGTAAACAGACTTGCCTTTTTTCTTCCTGTTTGTATTGATTCTTCATTAATCATCAGCCAAACGTTTACGAGCTTGAAGGAGATACATGCACGTATCTGCGCTTCTTCTGTCAGTGCAGAACGTGACATGAAAGCCCATCTCTACTAACTTTTGCCACAATGAACGTAAGGGAAGCCAAGTACTATCCAAGAAGTACAATGAACGATGCTCGATATTACAACATCAATTATGGTGCAGGAGACTACACCAGCAGAGAGTGGACTGGTGGTGGGTGGGAAGATAGGGACTCCATTGATACGAGTTACAGTACAGATGCATACATGGTCCAGATGGGCGGTCCAGAAAATGAGAGTGAACCCTTGAAGGATGGAGACCCACAGAAGGATGGAAGTACTTCCCTCACCATGGACCCTGACATGGACGTAGATGGACAGCCTGTGGAACTCAACGATGACGACCAGGAGCTTTCTAGGAAGAAGAAAGAGCTGCAGTTGATTGAGGAGCAGATCATCCTCAAAAAGGCTTCCATTGCGATGAAACAAGTGGCACCTATTTTAAAGGCGATGGAAGTTGAAGAGTCGAATAAAAGAAAGTTTGCTGAAGAAGTGAAAGATGACCTCACGCAGCAGAAAATTCAAACTCAAAGCAGAAGCAAACTCAAAACCCAGTATGTTAAAGATGTACCTTTTAGAGACAGGGTGAATGGAATTTTACAAAACCGCAAGAAGACCAGAGAAAGTCCTGCAAAGGTGTGTATATTTTCATATTTCATTTTGTAGCGCTAGGATCACAGAGCTTTGCTCCGCGAAGTCGAGATGTTTCGTAATCAAAAGGGCAGATTGAAGCAGTCATAAAATGAGACTACAGTTCTTGCCTGGGTTCGAATCCATCCCAGGTCATTTCCTGCTTGTCCTCACCCTTTATCTCCCTTACATTCTTTTAAGACAGGCATCCCTATCCCTTAAAAGCGGAAAGGCCATACAAAATAAAAACCAAATGTGACTAATATCCTTGGCTTGTATTATCTTTTTTTGACCAGGCATCTGCACAGCCAACTAAAGGGTCTCCTCAGCAGACCAAAGCTCTCTTCCAGCCACCCACAATGGCAAAAAGCTTTGTGGAAAGGATGAATGCTTCTATCTTGAAAAAGGACGGGTACCTGAAGAAGAGCCCTCCAAAGCAGAAAGAGGAAGAGCATCCGTTGAAACACAGAGTGAAGGATCTGATGGAGCGGAGGTGTCATCCTGATTTTGCACCGCCGTCAAATCAAAAGGTTGCCGCCAAACACGAGTGGAGCAATCACTTGTTACTGCTTTTAGGAAAAACAAATCTGTGCTATTTTTCCGTCTGTCACATGTACTGTTAGGTATGTAGTTACTGATGGTTCCCTTGTTTCTTCAAGGTTCTCGAAGTTGAGTGTGACCGTCCCATCCAGAAACCTGTTGACCCAGACCCAGAGCAGGACCCCGCCTCCAAGGGCTTCCAGCGCTTCCTCAACATTCTCAACAGGGGCGTGGACATCGACAGGCTGGCCAAGATCGTCAACGACATTCCGTGTGAAGATGGGGAGCTCGGACATCTCCAGCCTGAAGGGAGTGGCCAAGGGTCCCACGGTGGAGCTCCACCACGGCAAGGGTCCCACGGCGGAGCTCCACCACGGCAAGGGTCCAACGGCGGAGCTCCACCACGGCAAGGGTCCCATGGCGGAGCTCCACCACGGCAGGGGTCCCACAGCAGAGCTCCACCACGGCAAGGGTCCCACAGCGGAGCTCCACCACAGGACCACAGTTGCTCCACAAGTGGAGAGAGGACGGTCGGAACAGCAGCGGACAATCACATACTCTCTCTCTTGAGAGAAAAGTCGCCCCCGAGGAACGAAACAACGGGCCGCAGGTCAGAGTCTCTCCCGGCGGAGGTGAAGAAGGACGTGAACCCCGAGGACCAGCACAAGTACGGGCAGATGCACGATCTCCTGCAGACTATCGGGCTGGACCTGGGGGCGGCTGAGGTGGGGCAGCTGTCGGACCGCATCCAGGAGAGACTGTACGGCAAGAACGGGCACACGGAGACCAAGAGAGGGAGGACAGAGGACGAGAGAAAAAGGAAGCAGAGGGACAAACAGAGGGAGAGGGAGCATTCGCAGAAACAGCACCATAGCTCTTTATCGTCAGACAGTACCAGTCCCAGCCCTCTACCGAACCGGCGTTCTCCGAGGAAGGCATCTCGGGACAGCGGCGAGGTCCACCCCGCTGTTAGAGACAGTGACTCCCGGGACAAAGATCAGGACAGTTGTTTAGAGAATTCTATGGGACAATCCATCCCGACTCTGACACGCGCCTTTCCTAGCCGACCCATGCCCTACCCTGCTCCTGCTCCTGTAGACGTGACCTCAACTTACACCGCGCCTCAGCAACCTCAATACATGGCACAGCATTTAAGCCTCCACCCCATCCCCCCTGCTTGGGGGTACACACCTAGTCCCCATGTATATTTGCCTTACACCTCACCGTATCCTCAGCATCATCCTAATCCGCCATA
The DNA here is from genome assembly GCF_038355195.1 of Osmerus mordax. Taxonomy (NCBI): domain Eukaryota; kingdom Metazoa; phylum Chordata; class Actinopteri; order Osmeriformes; family Osmeridae; genus Osmerus; species Osmerus mordax. The sequence goes on along the minus strand of NC_090070.1, from coordinate 9,750,160 downwards.
TTACTTTGACGGCTCTCCTGCGGCCTTTAGCCACACCCAGGTATGCTACCCACCGCCTGGCTACCTTCCACCTCCAGACGCAAGCTTCCAAGGGCCAAGCCAGGCCCACTGGAATGAAACTAGCCAACCGCACGGGTGGTGACGACCCCGCCGTCTGCAGACCACTCCCGCTGCATCGAAGAAGATGAAAAAAGAGGAACAATACCTCGGAATGTTTTGCTAGGCGGGAACAAATGTGACAGTGAAACACTAACAGGAAAGAGGAGCTTCGGACTGTCACTAAGATAAGAAGTGATAAATATGTCGTGCTAATAGGTGAGGATGAACTGCCAGCAATGAGGAATTGTTGCTCCCCAGGTCCCTGTGAAGGGATCTGAGTCTCTGAAACAAAACAAAAACGAGCCAGTTAAAGAGCCGCTGAAGGGAATTGTCTGAATTATCTGTCGAGAGTGACTAGGCCATTAGTCAAATGACATTATGGTGACAAATGTTCCTATTTGACAGAATAAGGTGTTCAAATGGGAGTTGAATGTCAACAAATGTGAATTTCATATACAATTGGCGTTACCTCAAATCCCACTGTATTTTGTTATGAGTATTTAAAATGTTTTAAGTTTGTTCTAAAAAAGTGAATATATTGCCTGAAGCAAATTTATACACATTTTGTAGATGTTCCAATGTGGTTCAAATAAAAGGTTCTGACACATTGGTTTGTTTTGGTTTATCTGGCACTATTCTCACGTTATACACATCCCATCACTAGATCTGAAGTCCAGGAGAGAACAGGGTGCCTATGACGCCAGGATCCTGTTTGTGGACAAGCTCTCCCAGCTGAACGTGCCTGACTCCACCTGCAGGTGGATCACAGACTTCCTGTCTGTCAGCACGTTAAGCTGGGAACACGTCTCTGACTCCCGGTCCATCAGCACCGGATCTCCTCAGGGCTGCGTCCTTTCCCTTCTGCTCTTCTCCCTGTACACCAACAGCTGCACCTCCACCATCATTGAGTCCATCCTCACCTCCATCACCATCTGGTACGCTGCTGCCACTGCCAAGGACAAGAGCAGACTGCAGCGTATCATCCGCACTGCTGAGAAGGTGATTGGCTGCAATCTGCCTACAATCGAGGACTTGCACACCTCGAGGACCCTGAGGCGAGTGAGGAAGATTGTGGCCGACTCCTCCCACCCTGGACACTGTTCCAGCTACTCCCCTCAGGCGGAAGGCTGTGGTCCATCGGGACCAAAACTTCCCGCCATAAGAACAGTTTCTTCCCATCCGCTGCTGGCCTCTTCAACAAGGCCAAGGACTCGCACTGAGAACACTTTTTCTATATTTATAATTCACCACCTTTTTGAACAATTCATTTTGCACTATGCTTCCCGATTTAATCTTTTAACATTTCATATTCTATATTTTATATTTACATTGTTTATCTCTTTAGGACATGTTTAACTCTTTAGTATTGGACTTAAAAATATATATGTATATTTTTTTAATTAAGATCCGTATATTTTAATTGTATGCACCTTCCTGCCACAGTAAATTTTGTGTTTGTGTTAATTTACATGGCAATAAAAACCATTCCGATTATTTGGTCATCCACCCAGACGGTGGCGGTAGTGCTTAATCATTGTTATGTTTTTCTCATGTAGCACCAAAGGAAGCCTTACTTTAGCCAGCCAGCTGCTATGTAAAGTAGCCATTGGGATAGATATTTGTTAGATATTATCAAGTTTTGTTATGGAAAACATGTCGCATGTCATATTAAGTATGACATTTTCAACATAAGTCCTTTGTGGCTTCGTTTTCCTGAAAATAACGATATTTGTGAGTGGCCTGTGAAATTCCACAGTCGAAACTTCGCTTGAAAGGTGTACTGTAGGAGGTAAACAATGATTTACATCTATTTTATTGTAATGGTGAGATACCTATACCTTCTCTCTGTTTACTGTGTAATGTTCAAGCGCAATATCCTGTTGTTAAAGCGTTAATACTCACGTTGTATTTTATTTGGGTATTATATTGGTTAATTCAATTCTCGAGTTATGGCTAATGAAATTCTGCTTAACATTTTCATCTGCATGGAGTGAATACATACAAAGCCATGTAGCTAGTTAGTAAGCACTCTCATTTTGCTTTGTAGTGAACGTTTTCAACACATTTCAACTTGGAGGCAATTAAACCAAAGGTGTCTGAATAAGACATGTCTAAATGGAGGGCGATTGGAACACCTCAGCCATGGTCGTTGGATGACGCTGAGGAAAGGACCGGGAACGGACGTTCGATGCCCAGCAGCAACACTGGAAAACCCTACACCCGCCCAGGGTGGAGTAGTGGGGGGAGGGAGTGCAGAGACCCCCTTGATGGGAGTCAGAACACACATCTCTACAGAGACAGAGGAAGAGATGCGTTCAGGCTGAGGGATCCCATGAGAGAGAGACATCCGGGAATGGAGACTGACCCGGAATGGGAGAGAGGTCTGAGGAGCGGGAGGGAGAGAGATCGAATATTTCAGAGGGATTCAGTGAGGGAGGAGAATCCAGTGTGCGTTGGCAGCGCTGCCTTCATCCCAGGCCTGGACGTAGGGCTATACGGAGAAGCTGTAGACGGGGGCGTGTTGGAACTCAGTGAGGGGGACCAGGAGCTCGCCAGGAAGAAGAAGGAGCTGCTGTTGATCGAACAGGAGATCCTGCGCAAGAAAACGTTCATTGCTGAAAAAGCACAAGGTGGTTTGCCTCTAGAAGAAAGAGTGAACGCCATCTTAAACAAGAGGAGGAGGTGGCAGGAATACCCTTCTAGGGTAAGCTCTACTTACTGCATTTTATTTAGGAAGTTACCATCTAAGTAGGTTTAATAAATGACAAGATGCCAGTATTATAATGTTTGTTTCTTTTACAGACACTGTTACAAAAGCAAAAATCAATCCTTATTAAGTGACTAACACACTCTGCTACCAGGCGTTAACCAAATTAAATCTACAATTTTGACCAGGTCTCTTCCAAGCCGGTTGCTTGTCAGAAAAGCCTCGACCAGTCACCCAGAAGGTTCCGAAGCTTTCTGGAGAGGAGGAATAATTCCATCTTGAGCGAAGATCTAAAGGGCGGCTTTTGTTCGGAGTACAAAGAAGAACCTCCAGTGAAACGCAGAGTGACAGCTTTGATGCACCATCGTCGCAGTACGTTGCTTGCAACATCGAACGACAAGGTACGCGTCATTCCTTCTGGAACCTTATATTTATTTCTAGCATTTAACCCACGATGTTGTCTGTTTCATATGTAATTTAGAACAAAGACCTAACAAACCCAATAGTGTATGTTGTATGGTTGTAAAGGTCATGAGTCCTTATGTTTTCTTGATGGTGTACTTCATGATTGGTCTCCTTGTGTCCGTCTCATCCAGAACCCCGTTGGCCCAGACCCAGAGCAGGATCCCGCCGCCAAGGGCTTCCAGCGCTTCATCAACATTCTCAACAGGGGCGTCGACATCGACAGGCTGGCCAAGATCGTCAACGGTGATTCCGACGGACGTGGGAATCCCCTGCCTCCCTGCTCGCCTTCCCCTCTGGACATCCAGTCTCAAGGGTCCCACAGGAGCGACAGCCAAGGGAGAGACCACTTTGGAGCCCCTCGGAGAGACCACTTTGGAGCTCCTCGGAGAGACCACGGCCGCTCCCCCAGCGGAGAGAGATGGATGGAGCTTACCGGCTTGGACGGATCCCAGGTCAAGCACCACAGTCGCTCCCTGTCGCCACTCACTAACAGTGCAACCGGCAGCCATGTTGGCTCTCGCACTCGATCCAGGTCTCCAGGTCCGGTGGAACGCCGGAAGGAACCGGGGCTTGAGAATGAGCTGAGTCATGGGCAACTCCAAGGCCTCCTGCAGACCATCGGGCTGACCCTGGGGGAGGAGGAGCTAGGCCGGCTGACTGACCGCACCCAGGAGAGGCTGTTTGGGAGGAAGGAGGACAAGGAGAGGCTGTTGGGGAAGAAAGAGGACAAGGACAAGGAGAGGCTCAAGGAGCGTTTGCTGGAACTTCACAGGTGTTCGTCCTCGTCCTCGAGTAGTCCCGGCCCCAGCCCCCCTCACCAGCTGCACTCTTCAGACAAGGCTTCCAGGGACATCAGAGAGAGGAGTCGCACCTCTGCAGACACACACTCACGAGACAGAGATAGGGACAGAGATGGAGACCGAAAAAGAGATGGAGATAGAGACCGAAAAAGAGATGGAGATAGAGACCGAAAAAGAGATGGAGATAGAGACAGAAACAGAGATGGAGATAGAGACAGAAAAAGAGATGGGAATAGGAATAGAGATAGAAACAGAGATGGAGAGAGTGATAGAGACAGGGATAAAGATAGAGAAAGAGGTAAAAACAGGGACAGAGACAGGAGCAAGGACAGAGAAAGAATCGGGGACAAAGACAGAAATGGAGACCGACACGAAAACAGGAGCAGATCGAGGGAAGCCACTGATGGTCAATACCCCACAAACCTACCTTACCCATACCCCTACCCTCCTCCTGTGATTCCCTCTTACACTACAGCCCACAACGCCCAATACACTGCATGTCTCAGTAGGCACTATCCCGGGGCGAGTCTCCCTAACTGGGGCTTCCCACCTGGCGTCATGCCCCCCTCCCCTTACCCCTCTGGGTATCCTCCTCCAAACCCTGTCAATCCTTTGCATTATTATAATGAGCTTTCAGCAGCTTCTACCCATACAGACGCATACAACCAGCTCACTGCCTACGTAGAGCCAGAGGACTTCAGCGAGTTGTTCAATCCGGACCTTTCGTTGAGTGAAGGCCAGGAGATGGATCACCTGAGGCCCCGCTGTCTTCTGGAGCCCCAGATGAAAACGAGCAACAAGAATGTGAACACGCTGGTGGTGGTAAAGAAGAAGGTCAACAAATCAAAGAAGACCCAGAAAAGGGTCGAGTATCAGAAAGTTCGGTGGCAAAGGAGGTTCAGTCTGGGTCTGGTGGGTCGTGGGGGTTCTCAGGGGAATGCACGGGGCCCCCAGCACACCACAAACCCCCAGGCCTTCAGCACATCTGGGCCCCAGGCCTTCAGCACATCCGGGCCCCAGGCCTTCAGCACACCCGGGCCCCAGGCCTTCAGCTCTCCAGGGCCCCAGGCCTTCCGTTTACCAGAGCCCCAAGCCCCTACTCAGGGGGTCCGTGGTCTAGCAGCCACACAGCAGAACACACAGATCCATCACGAGAAACCCCTGCTTCTCTCAGAGAAAAGAATTATGACTGAAGAGGAGATGAAGGCTCAACTGAAGAAAAAGGTTTGTGATACTTTTGAAGCTAATGATTTGTATTGTATAGATAGATCTTGTGTCATTGTTTAATGTATCCACATTGGGATGAATCAACAATTTTCTGTCTCCGCAGCACTTTGAATCCCAGTGTATCAATTGAGACTTATTAATAAATTAACAGTGGATTAATGTAGAACAGGCTTTTCACACCACTTGTCGTTCAAAGTGTTATTATCGAGTAGGTGCTGGATTTGATGATTTGCGTGTCTGTCATTTTTTAGCTTGCAGAGTTCAACCTGAAGATGAAGCAGAATCCAATTCAACCGAAAGAAACCGTCTCAATGGCTGACGAAATGGACTAGGCTAACCTAAAACGCAAGTGTACGTTGCCTTCAACACCCTAGCCTTCTGTCACTGCCTCTACTATGTCAGCGGAAACTGTCATTGAACATTTTGATTCAGTCATGTCTGTATTTCACAAGATACTCCTACGACATCCTGCAAACCATATAACCAATCGGCATCAACTATGTAACATACACATGTTTTACAACACATGACTTTAACCACACAATCTTTTTACACTAGTAGTTGGTCTTTATCTACATTATTAGAATGGGATAGGATAAGTGTTGAATGGCAGTTCTATATTCATGTTAATCATTACCCAATAACTATGAACAGGTTTTTAATACCCATCTCTGAAATGTAGACTATTTTCATAGAATCTCTAGATTTTGTAAAGGCTGTGATTTCTATAAATTTGTGTGCAATGCATTTTTTTTTTTTTTACATTTGGATCTCATACTGTACCATGCGTGTCACAAATTTTATTACACGTATTGAATACGGAAAATACAATCCTGTATTGTAACATACATCTGGGGTTCTGCTGAGCAAAACCAAGTCAAATACAAATAAATTAAACTATTCAAAAAGGAGTCTTTTAAAACACCCCGATCTAATGCATCACATTTTCTCGAGTGCACATTTCTTATTCTCTACAACGCTTCGAAGTGTGTGTGTGGGTGTGTGTGTGTGTGTGTGTGTGTGTGTGTGTGTTTGTGTGTGTGTGGGGACGGTGGCGGTGTTCAGAGTTCGTCCTTCACTTCCTCACACAGGCAGGCTTGCCGCTGGCTGTTCATGTAGGGTCTACAGCCCAGAGTCCACACAGTGTTGAACAGAGTGTCAGCCACCGCCTCACAGGCTGCCAACAGACACACATAATGAGTCAGAGGGACATTGGTACACAATCAGTACAACTGGAAACACTGACCTATATATTTGGAAGTACACCTAAATATTACAAAAATGTCGATATTAAGGTGAGGTTTATGAATAGGTTTTTTGCCTTACAAGAAAGTAAAAATTAAACAAAGTAAATGGAAATATATAGATAATTTAAATGACAGTCAAGATGTGCTCGTGTCATCATCTTACTGACCTTCGACCTTTGACACGAAACCGAGGCTTTTCTTGAGGTCTGAGCAGATGCTGTGGAGGCAGAAGCGGAACTTGGAGTCGCAGCGGTACTTGTTGGAGCCGCAGGTGTCATAACACATGTCCAGCTGATTACAGCACTTAGTCATGGCAGGGATGCCCAGATCCACCTGGAAACGGGGCGCAGGTGGTGAGTCAAATATACATCATCAAGATGGGAGATGTATGACTTTTCTTTCCCCTCATTGTTTCAGCAAAACTAAAGTGCACAGGTACCTCAACTTCGAATTTGAAAGCCGGAAAGATGTGTTTTACGTGTGCTTGTATGTGTGACTGTGTGTGTGTGTCCTGTCCTCTTAAGTATACACACCCCATTGGGCACAGGGAGCCCCATGAAGTAAGAGCTGCACCCGTTCGGCTCCGCCATCTGGTAATCTGGTCGAGGGACAGGAGCTTTGCCTGAGGGAAACAGGGCCATGCCATCAACAGTATGACAGGCAAAGATAACCGATTGTCAGGTAGAAGACCTGGGAGAAAGGCCGCGAGGTAAACAGTGAGAACACAGCTGGCCCACATAACATGGTTGATATACAGATAGAGATAGCAGCAGGTTACACGGACATCTATCATAGTCTCCTCACATGCCATCTCATGATATCTAGTATCTTACTCTACCCACTCATCATGGCTCATAGTCCACTTTAAGGCCATTTGTGGCTGAGGGATAACTATCTGTTGATAAAGAGTGTTTAGAACTAGAGGAATTCACGATGCTCGCCTTCCTCTACTAGGTTATAAAGATATATTTTATGACTTCAAGTTCAGTACATAGATAAGTGGTTAAGATGTGAAAACATTTCTTTTGGCATTTTCGTTTGCTTTGCCTACTAGCCGCTGTTAATGTCAGGGTGACCATAAGAGGACGTCTGGATTGGGCATACCAAAGGTAAATGAACGATACAACCCATAGACAAGCCATAAAATGTTCCCCAGGAAGATCCAAAGTCATTTTTGAACGAGACTCACCAAAGCGACAGCGGTACTGGCACACGCCATCTCGCCCCCCCAGTAGCTCCAGCATCGAATCAAAGTATCCATTGACTGCCTCAAAGCTGCCTCTGAGGGAGTTCAGGCCCCAATCAGAGTCCTCTTCCTCAGCCTGTGGATCAGCTTGTCCTGCCTCTGGTGGAGGGGCGTCGGTCTCCTGGCCGGACGCTCCATGGATGCAGAGGCCCAGAATCAATAGGAGGGAGAGGGGCGCCCTGTAAAACATACTGTAGGTTTTGTACGGCAGGAGAGATAGACACTCTGAGCTGGTGGTCCTGGGAGTTCAGATGGGGAGAGTGTCCTAAGCAGAAACACATGGAGAGTGACTGTGTTTTAGTGGTGTAGCCACCCTGACCTGGACTTTGAGCCCACTCAAGGACAGTCTCCACTGTGGAAGAGCAAAGGTTACCCTGCTATCTGAGATTGTATGTTTCTTTTTTTCTTTTCTTTTTTTTAATGATTAGTTGCTCAAAATGTGTTGATTGTTTTCAAATAGTTGTTTCTTTGAATACTATTGTGACAAGCATTTGCAACCAAAGAGTTCAACTATGTAAAAATGGATGATGTCATGCACTTTAATGACTCAAGTCAGGAAATTCTTCAAGGTTATTGATATTTGTCTTGAATTTCAGTAGGCCTACCAAAATCCAATGACTTGGATAATGTTGTGTTATTATACTTGTTCAAGTATTTTACATCTTTGAAAAACAAACTAATTTTCTGTCTCAGAAATCAAATGGGCTTTTATTTTGAAAGTAGGCGGCAACTGAGTGAACATGTGCACGGAAGTAGAGAACGACAACTACAAGATGATGCTCTGATGCTACCTCAACTTGCTTCAGAAGAGCAAGTAGAAAGTTAGCATTGTTTTGACAAACGAAGTCGAAACATTTGCATTTCAGATAATGAATGCATCTTAATGATACGTGGATAGTGAAAGTAACAGGGAAACAATGGAATAAATCCAGGTATTAGAAAAGCGCGAGCTAAACAGTGTCAGTAGCATAGTTGTTTACTTCTGAATTGAAACGTCTAGCTTGCTACCTAACAATATTAGTTCAACCAAACTTACAATTAGATTCAATCTAGTCGACAGAACGAGACAAGGAGTATGGCATTTGCTAACCTCTTCACCAGTATCCCAAATGATGTCACATCTCCACGTGAACCTGCTTCTTTTGAGCGGTATGTTGCTAGGCGATGCGATAGAATAGCAAGGTAGTACAGTATACTATATGTTTTTGCTTTCATGCTGTTTGTTTCTGTCTACTATCTAATTAAGGGAGGACGGCGAACTGGAACCAGATGAGCTGGATAAAGACAATGGGGAGACGAACAAGACTAGAAATAGATATTTGCTGAGTAGTCAGCAGGGTGCCTCCAAAATGAAGAAGAAAAGAGCCAGGCAGAGTTTTAGTAGTGCTCTTCCAAAGGTAATCTCAAGGCACATTCATTAATGGATGCCATTTGCACTAATGCGCTCCATACAAACCAGAGCAAGCAATATTGTATGTGTCACCATCACTTTTTGTCATGGAGATCCGTTTAATGTTCTGATTTGCTGTGTTTCTCTCACAGGGTCCAACTAAAAAGGTAAGGGATAATGCGTCTAATGCTTATTTCAGTGACTTAGCCTCCAGGGCCAGAGACTACCACATGAAGAGGAACGACTATAAGCAACCAGGCATCGACTTCAGCAGAGAACTGGACAACTATAACCGTGTTAAACTAGCAAATCAGTGCAGCAGTCAGACTGAGGACCCTGCCCAGAACAATGGTGTCCAGCAAAAAGACAGAAGCGTCCAAAATGAAGATAATCAACAACAACAACAGCAGAAGAAGAAGAAGAAGAAAAAGAAGAAGAAGAAGAAATGGGATATGGAACAGCAGAGTCAAACCAACTGGAGAGGAAACCCTACTGAAAGAGGTGGCCATCAAGCTCACCAGTCAAGACATTTTTCTTCCATGAGAGGAAGGGGTTTCTCCAATAAAGGTGGACAGTGGGATGACAGAGGCCAAGACGGGTCTAGCAAAGGCAGTAATTCACCCCGGGAGCAGCAGGATGGATCCAGGAATGGAGGTGGAAGGAAAGAGCAGATGGGCCGCTTTCAAAATACGAAGCGCTTTCAGAGAAATGGTCGGGGGTTCCGTGGCGGCAGGAGGCAGTTTGAGCAGGTATGTCAAGTTTCAGAAAACTCAGTATCCATGTGAATTCTAAGGGAGTCAGATGGCTGAGCGGTGAGGGAATCGGGTTAGTAATCTGAAGGTTGCCAGTTCGATTCCCGGTCATGCCAACTGATGTTGTGTCCTTGGGCAAGGCACTTCACCCTACTTGCCACGGGGGAATGTCCCTGTACTTACTGTAAGTCGCTCTGGTTAAGAGCGTCTGCTAAATGACTAAATGTAAATGTAAGCTCACTAAGCTGGATGATTTTACTAGTCCCATTTGTTTTTTCCACAGGAAAATGTGGTGGAGCGAAAGCGGGTGATGACACAGGAGTTCAAGGACCAGAATGTGATCGAGAAGGATGGGAGATTCATCTGTCGACATTTTCTTTTGGGAAAGTGCATCAAGGCAAGTTGCTAATGGTGTAAACCAGCCATGATTAGACATTTGGCAGTGGAAAACTTAGCTGATCAAAGTTATAATGTACCGAAATAATAATGTAGGACTACAAGTGATGGTGGGGAGGGACAATTCTAGGCAATGCCGTTATTGATGTGTTGTCTCATTGTAATGGATTTGGTCACTTGTGTTTCTCAACAGGGTGATGAATGCCAACTGGAACATGCCCTGGATGTCCATAATATATTCAAAGAAGCATGCAAGTTTTATATTCAGGGGTTCTGCACTAAAGGAACAACGTGCCCGTATATGCATGATATCCTTTTTATTTGATTTCAATATTAAGAGGAAGAGGTGTGTGAAGTATGCAGGCTTTGTACGGTAACATTTTTGTGGTCAAAAATGATTGTCAATTCGTGTTTCCTTGACGGAGTGGCCACAGGATTTCCCCTGTAAGTTCTTCCACTCTGGTGGAAAGTGCTTCCAAGGAGATGGGTGCAGGTTTTCCCATGAACCTTTGACTGACCTCACCAGAAAGCTATTCGAGGAGGTCAGTGGGTCCCCAATCTGGCGTAGCAAGCCTTAAAAGCCTAGCAACGATTTCACGTTAAACCTGGTTTGTATTTCAAAGCATGTGTATGCCTCCTTTGCAGTCATGGAAACAGCACAAGGAAATGGCAACAGGGAATCAGCCTGAAAACACAGAGCAAGAGACAACCAAAGATCAAACAATGAACACCGTTGACGCTGACAAACCCAAAACTGATATTGATATATTCTTAGATCCTGTCAGGTGAGTAAAAGTAATAATGTCTATTTTTTCTATGTCAAGTAGTTTCATGGCTCACACTTCGGTGCTAGTTCTTGAGCGTTGATCGACAAATTGTTAAAGTTTTTGTTACGTTAAGGATCTCTTACAATTCAATCATTTGGCATTTCAGGCCAAATTTTTACAACAGCGCCTGCCCCTCTGAGCCTGACACAGAGCAGAGGGCCCACCTGTGGAACACGCCAGAACCTGCAGGGGCAGAAGACACCCCTCACATAGACTCAGTCCACACCGTCGATTCTTCTGCAAATACCACCAACAGGAAGGTGCCGGTCTCCTATTCTGTCGAGGCAGTTCTTGGGTCCCGCACACTCTCTGATAAACCTAAACCCTTCAACAGCCTTTTTGCAAACCCTGTTAGACAGCCTTCCCCTGGACATTGGTCCCAGCGAACGTCCCCATGTCATCCATCAAGCTCCACAGAATGTAAGGAGAAGGTTTCTTATGCAATTGCGGATTCCTTCGGGTCACAAAAAATGCAAGAAAAACCTTTCCGTAGCCTATTTGCCAGTCCTATAATTCAGGCCTATAGCTCGCCCAGGCCTCTTGCTCCTCAAACAAAATCTGGTACCCTAACAACTCACCCAAGTACAGAAGGATCCTCACATTGTTCCAAGTCGGACTCTGAAGACTGCAAAACTGCAGAAATGGTTGGAAATAACCAGAAGCTTTTCGCACGCCCCATCGATCAGAACTCCCATATTCCCGTGAAGAAGTGTGCCGATCCTCCAGATAGCTCCCAAGTGTCCTTTTCAGATAAGGGAGGAGCAAAACCATCCCAGGACCGATCCTTTCTCTCCCTTTTCGCTGGTCCCATCAGTCAGACGACAGCTCCCAAATGCTCCACAGCTCCTGTGCAGGCGAATCAACATCCCCTCAGAACTCAAACCGGTCCTCGGAAGATACCGTCTTCTCAAACTCATCCAAGATTATCTACAGATCGCAAGAGGAAGGCTTCCCTTTCTACTGAGTCTATTGCATCCGGCAAACCCGTTAAGAACACATTTAATAGCCTCTTTGCAGGGTCTATAGGCCATAGTTCTACTTCCCAATCTCCTACTGTTCCAACCCCACCTGGTCACAAAAAGTTAAAAAATACACCAGGTTCCCCACCAGGCCCCAGAGAAATCGATGTTAAGCCCTTAAAGAAACCCTTTCATAATCTATTTTCCGGCCTCATCAACCCGGCTCCCATGCACACCCCTCAGACTCAGAATTCGCCCAGTAGTCCAATCGGCTCGTCAGATCATAAGCATGAAGCTCCATGTTCAGTTGAGATTCTGCTCGAGTCTTCTAAGCCTGTGGAAAACCCCTTTTCCAGCCTCTTTGCTAAACCCATTGGTGAGGCCATCCCGCCTGAGTCTCCCACACCTACCAAGCCAGATGTCTGTAGCAACCAGGTCAAAGGCAGATCACAAGATCTTGCGTCACACTCAGGTGAAGTTATTGCCTTTTAATCTTTGCTTTTACTTTGCTTTTAATTTGTCTTTCCATATGACTAAAAGATTGATTTCAAAATGTTTTTCTATGTATCTACTGAATGCAGAACCAGCTGAGACCAAGGCGGTTTTGAAGACCCTTTTTCAGTCCCTAGCTCCATGTCGCCAAGAGGGAAAGCAAAGCAAAGACACTGGTATGGTCACATCTGTTATCCTTTAAAACATGTCATGTTTGTTTCCTTTTTCCTCATGCTGTAAAAACAAAGCAGGTTTAATGTGGGTGATTTGTTCATACAGAAAGGTGGATAAACAAAAATGACAAACGTCATGTAGTAAAGCACACCTATTGTTTAACCATCCCACTTGAATTAACAAGACTTTCTTTTTGCTGCCTTTCAGTAAGAGATGGCTTCAGCGTCAGTAAAAACGCCAAACAACCTCCCTGGACTGAGAAACAAAAGCAAAATGAGGACGTAAAGACGGCGGAGGATGATACAAAGTCGCCTGTGGGCAATAGTGTGACGGAGGAGCCGTCCCTACAAGACTCCATCTCCCATGAGGCCGTGGTAGAACCTCGTCCTTCCCTGAAGAGTCAAGCCCAGGTAGGTGCCCCTGGTTTCCACAACCTACCTATTCAAGCTCTGGCACTACTGACGCGACCTCACACAAACGGGGCGCAGAAGGCGCTGTCTAGACAAACGAGGAACGAGAGCAATGTAAGCACGACGCCATTGAAGGATCTTTTCAAGACTTTTGACCCAACAGCGTCCCCTTTTGGTCAGTAGATTTTTGTGATTGCAGTCTCTAAATATTCGTACTTTTTTGTTTTTATAAGTATGTTGACATTATCCTTTGAGGATCTGAGAGGGTCATCATTTACACTTGATAAGGTGAAGGAAGCATTTTTAAATTCCCACATCAAAATTGTAACTACTTGTTGAAGCACTGTTTGTTTGTTTTCTTAATGATTGTTTTTATTTTCTCTCAATATGGTTTAGTATTCACTAAATTGCAGAACTACACAAATAAACAATTGCTACATTACAAAAAACTCAGGTTTATTTTATTTGACTATAACCTGGATTAAATTGTGTTTAGGCACACAACTTTAACCATTGATTTTAAAGAAATAAAGAAAATGTACATTTTAGTCAAGGTAAACTAATCAAAATATGTTGGTATTATTTACATTTGAAATGTATTCATTTAGCAGACTTTTTTATACAAAGCGACTTAAAAGGTCAATGATCATAAACAACGAGATAGCCCCAAAAACATTGAGTGTAGCCAAAACTTGAAGCATATATTGTGAAAAGCAAATAAGTGTCAATGGGTAGAACCAGAAGAGCATGTTGGCATGCGCGCAGATGGCACTGGGGACGGGGGGGAAATGTCCCCCCCAGATTCCTAGTGACCCCGATCCGTCCCCACCACTCTCCCTACGTAAGGCGACAAGCATCAGTTCATAACTGCACAGCTGATTAGGCAATGTTAGCGATGTTAGCTTGTATTAGCGTGTGTAACGCAATACACTTTGCTTAAATAAGCAACGTGTATAATGCTTATTTAAAGTATTTTTGGAGCCGGCGTTTGTGCTTTTAGGCTTGGCGTCTTCCTGTTTGTCATGGAGATGACGTTAGTAGCCCCGTTCGTTTGGCTGGTTAAAATTGAAATGTTTGGCTCGCTCCCTTTCATTAACCTATTGGTTGCGATCAACCACGACACAAAAAAGGCTCAATGGCATTGCTGTGTGCCATATTCACCAAGACAGACTTGACAAACTGGACAGACAAGACAGCCCAGCAATATCTTCAGGGAAATGAAAGGAGGAGAAATGTTTTTGGGACCTATTGAGTCTGCCTCTAGAGGGTAAATTTGTTTGGCTGCAGAGGGAATTCTTTTTTTATTTTTTATTAATTTGGTTTATTATTGGAAAAACAATTACAAAGAAAAGTCATACTTGCAGAGGGAATTCCGAATATTTAATTTAAAGTGTAAATTTCATTTCACATTTCATGCTATGAAGGCTATACTTATTTTATTTATGTAAATCTATTGTTTAAGTGTTTATACTTTATACTGTTTACATACACATTGTTATATTTGTAATAATTTACATCTTGCTGAGATCAGCAAATGTTTAAATAAAACATTTGCAGAGGGCATGAAGTTTTGGTGCGTGATTGACATACTAATGTTTATTGCAGCTTCATATACTGAAGCTGCAATAAACATTGCCTGTCTGACTGGTACTGTATATATGTATATACATATATATAACATTACACAAAATAACTAATTGAGTTGGAATCATTTGCTGACAGCTTGGTCCCCCCCAGTTCAAAAATCCCATCTGCACCCCTGCATGTTGGTAAACAAATTACAATTAAACAACATGATCTTCGTAAGTGCTAAAGTGTACCTGGAGGAAAGCAAGCAACAATAATATAATTCACAGCGAGTACAAGTAGTTAAATCAGTTACAACTAGCCAACAAGTGCAACAAGTCCCTCAATAAGTGTGATTGTGTTCCTGGAGGAAATAAACTAACATCTGATCCAACAAATCTTTCTTAAGTATCGTTGTACTCCCAGAACAAGTGCGTCTTTAGCCTTTATCACACACAGCCATTGCTTTCTTCCTTTCCTTACTCCTGTTGGGGCGTTTAAACGTTTTCCATGAGTGCTTTTGCTTCTGTGCCACCACAAGACTAATTTTCTTGTCAGGGATTCCAACCATTTTCTTTAAAGTGTCCATTCCCATCATTCTCTTCTCCATCATCAATCTCCTCTTTCCTAGGAGTCCATGTAAATTTTGAATTGAAGCATCCCATCTAATGACAAAGAAAAACGGTAAAAAATTACTTTCCTATACGAAACCTTTGGATTTTGAGGTGCGGTTCACAGACAGGTTCTCACCTTAAACATGACCACAGTAATAATGATGAGTAGGAGGAGCCCCCCGCCAGCACCTGTTGCTACAATCAGTTTTTTGTTCGGGGGAATGATGAACTCTGCTCGAACATCAATCTGTTAAATGAGACATTTTGTTAATGTCAGAGGTATAATAAAAATGGGGAGAATAGCTCAGATTAGTTTGATATAAAGACAGACAATCGGTCTACTTCAATTTGAATCTCAGTTTTACCTGTGCCTGGTGGAAACTTGTATAATGTTTGTTCTGACAAAAACAAAAACACATAATACATTATATTTATTGCCTTTATTACTAGAATTAAATTATTTATAGTTTAACTAAATTTACCTCATGGTTACTTGATTTTTGGACATATCGCTGCTTGTCATAGTCAAGATTTACAAAACCTTTGAATTTGACATCTGCTTCATCGCCAGTGAACATTTTGGTCAGTGGCATGTCCTGTGAATTGAGGATGCATTTGTAACATATTATACAATATTTCAGTCTGTACAATTAACTCTGTACAGTTGTAATGAATTATGGTAAAAACTGATAGGAATATAGCTTTGTGTGAGACATACCTTTACAAACTGCTCAAGACCCTCAAAAGCTACACTTCCCCTAAGTTGGAATTGAACAGTCGAATATTTGTCCAATATAAAATCATTACATTTAATGGACTTGCAGTTTTTTTCTTTAGTGCAGTACTGTAATAGAACATAGTTGTTTTAGTTATTCATCATTTTCAGTAGATATTTTCATACTTCTATTCCAATTTTACATTTCGTTGATTGCCATATCTGTAATGATATGGTTCACTCACGTCGGGTGTTGCCACTATAGTTTGTTCACATTTAGTTTGGTTCTAAAAAACATAAGAAATGCATTGTGATTAATATTTGTTGAAAGTGACTGCAAAACAAGAATATCAAGTATTATACAACAACAACAATCAAGTATTATACATAACTGTGAACAAGTTACCTCTGAGACTAATACTTTATAGTCCCTCATTTCAAATCGATGCCCAAGCAGAGTTGGGAAGGTGAAGGTTACTGAAACAGGCAAAGACTTCCAAGCCAAGTTCTTCACCTGTGAATAGTTCAAATATGTATTTTTATTAATATTTTTGCACAACCTAATTCAAAAGACTTTCTGATGTAGCATTAGTAGAAAACCTTGAGAAAAAATACTTAAAAACATTGAGCTTGCAAAAAGTGGATCTGAAGTTGATTTGTTCAAGAAGAACTTATGCCATACCTCGTATACATTTACCAGATGTTTAGGTCCTTTATCCTCTTGATTAAAGATACGTGTTGGAGTATTCATAATTCCTAAAGTGAAATACAACCTGAATTGTTATGCCAGAATGATTCAACAAAGTATTTAACAATTTAAGAGTGTCTGCTAAATGAGTAAATGTAACAAAAGTATTGTTAGTGTAAAAACATGAACGTACACCTTTACTGCCAAATCAACTGCAAACTGAACAGGAATGGATTTGGTAACTGTAGAATTGGTGGAGTTGTCATTATCACTGGAAATCAAATGGAATCCAGATAAAGTCTTATAAACATTGTGGGTTACTTCTTACAATCACAGCATATGAGAACATTTTTAATCGGGCTGTACTAATACCTGTGTCCAATGATGGTCATGGACATGGTGTCATTCCAATTGTAGGAATTTGAAATGCGAAATAAACTCTTGAATGATGCCTGAAAAAATGAAAATAACACATTTGTTGTTTTAGATATTGCCCTTAGTTAATAATTGATAACTGTAGCAATAATGTAAATATTGATTAATTTGGGATCACACTAGTGAATACTTCAATAGAACAACATTTTGATAAATTGGTCTATTACAACAATACAATCTGAAATGTTTTGTGATGAACATCCTACAGTGTAAGCCCAGTTTAGTGGTAGTACACCCCTTACTGTTGTTTTGCTGCGATAGACAGGAAGGCTGATGCTGCACAGGGTCCTGTCAGTGACCCCCTCCAGATCGCTGCACTTGTGGAGGGTCGTCCTTGTGGCCTAGTACACAAAGTTACAACAGGGAAGCCTGGCTACAGTACTTTTGTAACACCAATAGTATGGAATATTGTTGATTGACATCAGGAATATATTCTTAATTGCATGTACTGTAATGGAATTAATGTAAAATATACCTTCTCCAGATGCATCTTAGAGAATGATAGGCCAGGTGGGTAGAGGAATGTGAGGCTGGTGTTATAAGAATCATCTGCATGATTGGACAGTCTTACTGTTATGTTGAAGTAGCTTTGGTCTATCACAATTAAAGTTGAGGTTCTGGGTAATGTAAAAGAGACACTTCAAATGTAATAGTCTATATTTATATTGTTATAACTTTGCTGCCTCCTGTGTAGGGCTGTCAACATTCAAGATGCCAGTTGGTGGTGGTATTGAGTTCTGAGAAAATTTCAGTTTGATAACAACTGGGGACAATGTGTCCTTCACGCATTTCTGGTGTGAAGAAAAAATAAAATCAAAACCTTTTGCATTTGTCATCACCAGATTTACAATGCAGTTGCATTATTATATATGTTTTGCATTAAGGTGTTAATGCAAGCTCTGATGGGTTAAGATTTTACCTTCATGTGGATTGAGTGGTTAAAGCAGGTCACATTTTTGCTCAGCTTCTCAATCATTTCAAGTCTTCTGGTTCCATTCCTGCCGACGAGACCTCTGCTGGTGTGCCTCATAGGATCCACTTCCAGTATGTAAGAGACGTTTATCTCTGCATTCCGCACTCCTGGACACATTCAGGCAATGTTACCATCATCGCTCTGAACCTCATCATAGATATAACTGGTAGCGACTTCTTACCACTCTTGGTAGCTTCCACCTTACTAAAGCAGGCTGTTAAATTGACCACTGGGAAACTTTGGTCCTCGCTGGTGAGACAGTCAAATTGATCAGTGCTGATCTCAGAGGGGTGGAATGAGAGACGAGCAGAGACGTTGAAGACAGACTTGGACCTGTAAGTTACCAAGAGAAGTTATAGCTTTAACAAAGATTTTTTTAGAAAGCATTTTTTGTTATTAGGAAAGGAAATGAAAGTTTATCTCTTCAAACTTCTCTAGCTCTCTCTGTCTTTCTCTCAATACACAGGACTGTGCAAAACTTTTAGGCACAGTAAAAAAGTTAATCAAAAATGTTTTAGAAAATAATTAAGACTACACCAATGTACTCAACAATCAACTTTTTTACTGCCACACAAATACACAAGACCAGAAAATAGATACTTATGACAATATTAACATAAATAACCTTGGGTCTTTTGCACAGTATTGTATAAGTAAATTATTACCTTAACACAACAACTCTTCCTTTGGCACCAACTGCAATGTCAATCAAGCCATCATGGCCCAGATCCATTCTCCCGTCAAGTGTCTGGCCAAATAACTGCAGATCAGAACTCAGCATTTTGGCAGCGATTCTCTGCAATGAAATCATATAGTTTTGGTGAGCCAAAAGTTTGTTTTAAACATTCATTATTTGTGTAATTTTTTGCTTCCTCACTTGAGTGTAGCTTTCGCGTATTCCTCCAAGTTTGTCACCCAGGTAGATGTACACAGCCCCCCTGCCATCATCCTCGAGTGGAGCGCCCACGGCCACATCCTTTAGCTCATCACCGTTCAGATCTGTGACTGAGGAGATGGATGACCCGAATCTTCCCCGAGAAGGTCCTGACACGTTCAACATGCTCCTCAGTTCCAGCTTAGGAAGAGGAAACAGAACACACTTTCTCAACTGTCTTGATAAGATTTCTTCTTATCCTATTTGAATTTGTATTCATTTTTATACTTCAAAGTGTACTGAACGACTAAACTTTTTTACTTAATCAGCTGTCAGAGCAAAGGAAAATCCAACCTTATCAGTCAGTTGGTAGACATAGATCTTGCCCTCACTCTGAGACTGGTAGAACATTGGAGCTGCCACCAGCAGGAAGTCTGTGTTGCCGTCTGAGTCAATATCAACTGCAGACAACTCTGCCCCAAAATAGGACCCAATCTGAGAGGAAAACCATGGACAGTAGTTATCCAAATGACATCATATTGAATACTATACTTCTATGAAAAATGCGTCATAAGTAGATACAATATAACCAACCTGCTCCCCATACTCTTTCGTAGTTACTGTCCAGTTATTGTTTTCATCTTTAGTAAAAAGAAGTATCTGTCCTTTATGTTCAAATCTAGGAGCACCAGTAAGGTACAGAAGGTGATCGTTCTTCTTTGCAACAGTTAAAGCGTATCCTACATTACAAAAACAATATTAGCAAAACTACAAATACTATCATCCACATTTTGCTGGAGAAAAAGCAATTGCGATGGTTTGAGGAAAGACCTGTTTGACAGATTGTGCTCTGAGAAGACCATGACTTTACCCATGTAGGAGTCTTTTTCTATGGAGGGATCCACAATTTCTCTTTCCTCCGATCCTGGGCCCTGAATCTCAGTGAGAGATCCTCGCCAGTCATATGATCCCACAGACCCTAAAACCAAGATATCCTGTGCGAGGATTTATAAAGTGCTGTTAAGAGAATTATTGCATTTGCTGATTCAAATTAGTTTGGGACTGTCGACAGTTTTAGGAAAATTGATTTGGGAAAATTTAAGAAAGGTGTTTTACCTCCTGGAACTGACTACTGAACCCACTTTGAGACATCTCTTTTCTTAAGTTTCCTGCCCGAGCAGTCTTGGTACCTAAATAGAAAATGGAGTCGATTTTATCAAAATGATCGACCATTAAACATTTTATTGTAGCTGCAGAGTTAAAAGCAACATTCGAAAGGAAAGTCCAACTTTATTTCAGTACCTTCGATGTTGAAAATCTTTTTCTGATAAATGTCCAGGATTTTTGACAGTCCATTATAATCTTCAATGAGGAATGTGTTGTTTTCCTTTGGTTCTGATGCCAGTACTTTTAGTTTGTTCAAATTAATGTTGGATTTCTTTTTGTTTGAGGTCTTCACCTGCAGATTTTGTATGATATTATTTAAATCATTATTACAATCTATTTAAAATGTACAACTTCCCAACATTTGATGGGTTTGATAGTACTTCAGTGTTAACTAAAAGCAGGTCATCATGTCTTACTGTAGATGGATTTTAAATCAGATTTGATCTTGAACATGAGAACTTACACCAATAATAAAGCGTATGATGTTTTTTTGGTTTGTTCTTTCGATCGACTTTAAATTCCTATCACTATCAGAGGGAAGTCCATCTGTGATGATAACCAGAACCTTTGTTGCATCAGGCGTGGCACCAGCAGTTGAGTTATCAAATAGGTTTCTCCTTAAACAGAAAAAGAAAGGTTGTGCATTTTCTCACATCTGTCAGATTATTAAGAAAAATTATTGTTGACATTATTAATTATTATTATATTTAAATTTTCTGTGGATGAGTTTATTAAGCAGTTTAATTCTCCTTTCTATGTTCTATAATAGTATCATAATAGTAATAATCATAGATTTTATGTGCAATGCGCCTTTCTTGCACTTAAAGCGCTACAACAGGCACAATAGGTTATAGTACGTAAAATGTCACTCATTTTGCTTTGATGTCGTTATTTAATCATTCAAGTTACGCACAATACAAAGTATATCGCCTTATGTGTATTGGTTAAGGATTTAAAATGTTTTTCTTTTCCAAGTTTCTCTTCGGCCCTCCCCTCTTGGTAGTCGTTGAAGTCAAAAACTGTCCTGGATTTTTCTGAGAACTGCACTGCAGCAAACTGTGGAGGGGGGGAATTAAAAATGTATTTGGTTTGCATTGGGTTGTTGAACAGTTGTGTACAGAAACCTTGTATAGCATTTCTTAACCTTAATTGAGGATTTTTTGAGTGGTTTGATGATATCCCAAATGAATCCTTTGTTTTTGTTAAATTCATCCCCTGTCATGCTTTCTGATCCATCAAACAGAAACACAAGGTCGACTTTCTTCTTGGTACATTCTGTAGGAGAAAAGTAGAGAGCGTAAGTTATCAAGTGCAATAGCAGTGAGATTCTATATTGAACATTTAAATATGACTTATAGTACTATTTGAAGCATTGCTTCAAATATTGCAAGCATTGTACCTTGAAAGGCAGGTG
The DNA here is from genome assembly GCF_038355195.1 of Osmerus mordax. Lineage (NCBI taxonomy): Eukaryota > Metazoa > Chordata > Actinopteri > Osmeriformes > Osmeridae > Osmerus > Osmerus mordax. The sequence continues at coordinate 9,728,523 of NC_090070.1, read as the reverse complement.
TGAAGTTTGAGGTTTTCTGAAACTCGCTGTTGAACTTGTAGCACACACTGTTCAGATGGGAGTTCTCATCACACTCATGAACCAGACCCGGGCTGCAGGCCTGCGTAAGGATATACAAATAGAAATGATAGATCTAATTCTGTAGTTCATCAAGTAACTTACAAGACCTTTATCATATAATGGTATAAGATTAACTATGATCTTACCACAAAGTTTGGGGGATTCTTTGAGTCAACTGCCAAGGACAGTCCAGTGTACTTCAATGAGCTATCTTCGGTTGGAAGAGGAATGGCTACATTTTTGGCAACGCGAGTCAGAGTAAATTGTAGACAATTATTAGTCAACTAAACTGATGCAGCCTTTAGAGGTAAAATGTGACAATATGATAAGATTAGTTCTTTTTTGTTTCTAGAAATTTGATTTTGTTAGGAGTTTTGAATCCCACAGATACCTGGATTGTAACAAACTGTTTGGTTTTGAACACATTTACAGATTCCTCCAGATCTGTTTTGCTGAAGTGGTGCAGTAACCATTATCCTGTAAGTGGGGGGTGAAAGTACCGATGTATTATGGCTGTTTTCAGTATGTCGTCATCAAGGTTAGACCAATTGCATCTCAATTTCCTTTCTACGGCTTGTTTTTTTCTACTCTTGGAGTCAGGTGGCTGAGCGGTGAGGGAATCAGGCTAGTAATCCGAAGGTTGCTAGTTCCATTCCCGGTCATGCCAACTGACGTTGTGTCCTTGGGCAAGGCACTTCACCTTACTTGCCTCGGGGGAATGTCCCTGTACTTACTGTAAGTCGCTCTGGATAAGAGCGTCTGCTAAATGACTAAATGTAAATGTAAATGTACTCTTCATACTGCAGAGTTGAAGTGCAGCTCTGTGCTTGAGGTGTGACAGGATATGAAGTTAACATGTCCTCTGCGCATGCCAAGATTCACATTTCTTTTCCATATTCCTTTTTTGTACTTTAAAAAAATGTTTAAAGTACAATATATCTGGACTATCTGGTGTTCGATCTTTTGATTGTAGGTGCAAAGAAACTGTTGTTCGCTTTAAGAAAATAAAACATTCTGCTGGTGTTACAATAGTAATATCCTGGTAACCTTTCTAACTTACCCTTTCTCCTCGCCTGATATGTACTGCATTACTTTGTAACCAAAAAAATCTTGTTTCTCCAGTATAGATGTGGGGGTTTGCAACATCAATGTTGAAAGCCCAGGAAGCTGAGAAAACTAGCAAAAAAACAACATTAGAGAGATCTTCTGCTGTTACATCATAGAATGTACTACTAGTGTAAATCAGTATTTGATCTCCACTACTTGAGTTTTGTGTGTGCTAGCACATGGCGAGGTGAAAAAAGTATGTTCGGAAACAGTTCAACAGCTACACTACTGTATCTGAATAATAAGCACTATTGTCCAGTGTTTTCACAATACATTTACAAAAGGTTTTCTTTCCACTTAACCAATGTAACATTTAAGAAAGTACACCTTTATTGTTTGTCATGTATTTATCTCTAAAGCTTAAAGAGACTTAAGAAAAAAAGTATTGGCCATGATGTGGCTAGTTAGATTTGTTTTCTTTTTCTTGCTGGGGATTACAAAATAGTAACATACACAGTAGCACTGAAATATCCTAAAGTAGATACAACTAGAGAGGATACAATTTCTGGGGAAATTGTAGGGTGTGCTTGCTTGCGTCGGTTGCACAGGGGTCTGTATATTTTATATAAAAATGCATCGGGCCTACTTATTATTTATAAAGATTACATAGATTTAAAAGCATCTTTTTTTTGCTGCTCATTTACAACTCAAAATACGAGTGAAGTGTAGAATGAAATATGATGTCTTCTCATTTCCCCTGCAAGAGGCAGCTGACAGGCTGAATCAAAACGAATACATTTGGCAGACCGGTGTACAAATGGACCTAATCTCTATGACTTAAACGTCCTTTTAAGTTGTCCCTTCTCGTGATATTTTCAGGCATTTAGCCTACTCATATTGCATTCATTCATTAATAAAGAACCCCCTTTGAAGATTATTCTACGACTTTACCGGCAGAAGATAGAATCGCGATTCAAACAGTACCATCTGCTAACTGAAAATATGCCCCCAAAAACGTAAATAAGCTTGACATTTATTTAGTGGAAAATAGCTCATTCATAAAAAGCTCACTGGTAGCGATCATTGTCAGTAACAACTCAAAATGCGATATAGCCCTGTGTGGAGAAGCTGCCCCGGTAAATTCTACTACTACAGTACAGTACTAGACTACTGCTGTGTTCGTCTTGATAGCGATTGCGTTGGTTGAATTCGATTAAACGTTCCGTTGTACGGTTTAGGCTGAAATTAATTATTTTAATGAACAGATTGACAAAGTTTAGGCTGTGGCAATGAAGTTCAGGTTAGTAGTCAGATAGTTTCCCTACTGAAAGACTTTTGAGTAAGGGGAGTGCCGAACATGTTCTGTTGCCGTTTGACTTAAACAGCTGAGGAGTTGTTGTTAGCTACTCACACTAGTGTCTCGGGTACAGTAGGCTACAGCGTTGCAGTGAGCTACACTGGTTTGAAACCACAGGTAATGGTAATTTCACAAACAAATCGTTTACTAATGTCAGAATAAATCCTACAACGAAAATGTATATGTGAGGAATGTTTATTTTAACGATTGAAAACAGATACATCATAGACCACTGTAGTATGTGTTGCCCGGGCAACACAGGCTAATGTCATGATGCTAATATGTCAGTGAAATAGTAGACTACTGTTTCCGAAAGTAGATGTACTTCCTTAATAATATCAGCTTATATTGTACATTACACATCACAATTGTGTGTCATATCACAAAGTAAAATGAGTAAATATTTATCACCCTGGCCTCTTTGTTTGTGGCGTTTCTGCAGCTGCCTTGCAGTAAAGCTATAGTTAGCCTAGCTATCCCCCAAGTTAACAGATGCGAAACGAATGTTCTGCCAAAGGTAGTCACGCGTGTTTTCGTGACATTATTGCAGACCGGTGTAAAAATTGACCTAATCTCTATGATTTAAACGTCATTTTAAGTTTTTCTCTTCTCATGATATTTTCAGGCATTTAGCCTACTCATATTGCATTCATTCATGAATAAACAACCCCTTTGAAGATTATTCTACGACGTTACCCGGCAGTAGAAGATGGAATCGCAATTCAAACGGTACCATCTGCTAACTGAAAATATGCCCCCCAAAACGTAAATAAGCTTGACATTTATTTAGTGGAAAATTGCTCATTCATAAAAAGCTCACTGGTAGCGATCATTGTCAGTAACAACGCAAAATGCGATATAGCCCTGTGTTGAGAAGCTGCCCCGGTAAATTGTACTACTACGGTACAGTACTAGGCTACTGCTGTGTTCGTCTTGGTAGCGATTGCGTTGGTTGAATTGGTTTTAACGTTCCGTTGTACGGTTTAGGCTGAAATTAATTATTTTCATGAACAGATTGACAACGTTTAGGCTGTGGCAATGAAGTTCAGGTTAGTAGTTAGATAGACTTTTGATTTAAGTAAGGGGAGTGCCGAACATTTTCTGTCCAAACATGTGATTCGTTCAAACATGTGTAACATATTTCTTCGAAATATTAAACCAAATAAAAGGGTTTAGCAAAATCCCAAATCCTAGTAAATTCTTACCTATAGTTGCCATCCAGGTGAGCAAAGGAATAAATCTTCTTTTGGTCATTTTCTCATCAGTTTTTGCTGCTGATCAAACACTCTTAAGAGATCCCTGCTGTCTCTTGTAGGGCATGAAGCATAATAGAGGCTGCTATTCCTCTGATCTTTTCATACAAGGTTGTTTCCACTCTTGTTTTTGCCCTTGTAGTTTCAGTTTTTCCCTGCCCCTAGTGTTTTTGTCTGTCTCCCTGTGTTCCCGTCCTGGTTTTGCCTCTCTCTCCTGGCTCCATGCATTCCTGTTCCCTCAGATCCACTCAGTGTTTGTCATTTTATTACCCTGCCATGTATGTTTCCCCCCTTTGTCAGTCCTTGCGTTTGGGTGTAAATTACCAATGAAAATGTAAAGTACAAAGTGAAGGTTTCAGACACTCAAGGTCTTCTCACCTAAACGCTGTGTGAGATATTATTTTTTTATTTGTCGTTAGAAATTCTTAACAAAAGCAGTTTTTTTTACTTCTGCGCCAAAGACTTTTGCACAATACGGCAAATCAGCTCTGAGGAAACAGTCTTGTTTAACTTTGACTAAAAAGCATGTTGATGTTACAGTTCAATGAATCAATTGATATTTCGGAATATTTTACAATGTTCCTAGTTATTCCACGTTTAAATCCTCAAACAAATAGGAATTTAAACTAACAGAAGGAAGCAGAAGGACCTTGCAAGCGTTCACCACAAAGAATTACAAAGGGCCCTGGCTTTCCAACACCTCTAACCTGATGCTACTGTAATAACCAAAGTTAACCTAATAACCCTGTGTGCTACAGAAAAAGGGGTTTCAGCCTAGTTTCAGAACTAGAGGATTTAACAAAAAGGTATCTGCTATTATTATTATTATTAAGGTTATATGATATTTATACACATGAGCATTCTTACCAAGCCCTACTCTGATAGTGATTGGAAAACCAGAATGAACCATAGGCAAATGGGGGTCAAAGCTTAGGACTGAAAATGTCTCAATAAGGCACCACCCAGCACTCCAAACATCTTCTCCCACACATAAAAGGAAGAAGCAGATATATAGCAAACATATTGTCCGTTGATGGGACGCCAGTGTAAGGATGACTGGCAGCACACCACTACCAGAGGAAGACAGACACACCTGGGAGGAGGAGAGACACACCTGGGAGGAGGACAGACACACCTGGGAGGAGGAGAGACACACCTGGGAGGAGGACAGACACACCTGGGAGGAGGAGAGACACACCTGGGAGGAGGACAGAAACACCTGGGAGGAGGACAGACACACCTGGGAGGAGGACAGAAACACCTGGGAGGAGGAGAGACACACCTGGGAGGAGGACAGAAACACCTGGGAGGAGGACAGACACACCTGGGAGGAGGAGAGACACACCTGGGAGGAGGACAGAAACACCTGGGAGGAGGACAGACACCTGGGAGGAGGAGAGAGGTGGGGAAAAATAATACAGTACACCACTGACACACATAAGGGGGGGAGCCTAATACTGCTACCCTTACAGAAAAAAAACCTGTGAAATTAGTTAAATAAATAACCCATTATAGCTGGGTTGGGTATACAAGGTAACTTGAACTGAAACAAAAATGTGACAACTTTCAATGATCCTGTATCGCTCCAATTTCAGTACACAACACAAGTTCATAGTTGGATAAACTTCCCAACAATGTTCATGGTCCAAATAAGGTGTTCCGTGATGATGATGTGGTCAGATGTGGCTTTGCCTCATCTATATCACTTTTTGAAAAATATGCCAATAGTCCAGTCTGCTACGGATGTACAGTAGCAGCAGACTGCTAAAGACTTTCCTCAATTCCTTATTCCTGTTCAGGCGTTTTAACACTATCCATAAGTGCTTTTTCTTCTGTGCTACTACAAGACTCAGGCATTTTCTTGTCTTTGGAATCCACGCTCACGACATTCTGATTCAAACCCTTTTCCTCAGACTGTCCGCTCCCATCATTCTTTTCTCCCCCCAAGGAGTCCATGGGCCTTTTTCTCTTGAAGAATCCCATCTAATGACAAAGAAAAACTGTCAAAACGACTATTTCTTACACAAAACCTTTGGATTTTGAGGTGCGGTTCTCACCTTAAACATGACCACAGTAATAATGATGAGTAGGAGGAGCCCCCCGCCAGCACCTGTTGCTACAATCAGTTTTTTGTTCGGGGGAATGATGAACTCTGCTCGAACATCAATCTGTTAAATGAGACATTTTGTTAATGTCAGAGGTATAATAAAAATGGGGAGAATAGCTCAGATTAGATTGATATAAAGACAGACAATTAGTCTACTTCAATTTGAATCTCAGTTTTACCTGTGCCTGGTGGAAACTTGTATAATGTTTGTTCTGCCAAAAACAAAAACACATAATACATTATATTTATTGCCTTTATTACTAGAATTAAATTATTTATAGTTTAACTAAATTTACCTCATGGTTACTTGATTTTTGGACATATCGCTGCTTGTCATAGTCAAGATTTACAAAACTTTTGAATTTGACGTCTGCTTCATCGCCAGTGAACATTTTGGTCAGTGGCATGTCCTGTGAATTGAGGATGCATTTGTAACATATTATACAATATTTCAGTCTGTACAATTAACTCTGTACAGTTGTAATGAATTATGGTAAAAACTGATAGGAATATAGCTTTGTGTGAGACATACCTTTACAAACTGCTCAAGGCCCTCAAAAGCTACACTTCCCCTAAGTTGGAATTGAACAGTCGAATATTTGTCCAATATAAAATCATTACATTTAATGGACTTGCAGTTTTTTTCTTTAGTGCAGTACTGTAATAGAACATAGTTGTTTTAGTTATTCATCATTTTCAGTAGATATTTTCATACTTCTATTCCAATTTTACATTTCGTTGATTGCCATATCTGTAATGATATGGTTCACTCACGTCGGGTGTTGCCACTATAGTTTGTTCACATTTAGTTTGGTTCTAAAAAACATAAGAAATGCATTGTGATTAATATTTGTTGAAAGTGACTGCAAAACAAGAATATCAAGTATTATACAACAACAACAATCAAGTATTATACATAACTGTGAACAAGTTACCTCTGAGACTAATACTTTATAGTCCCTCATTTCAAATCGATGCCCAAGCAGAGTTGGGAAGGTGAAGGTTACTGAAACAGGCAAAGACTTCCAAGCCAAGTTCTTCACCTGTGAATAGTTCAAATATGTATTTTTATTAATATTTTTGCACAACCTAATTCAAAAGACTTTCTGATGTAGCATTAGTAGAAAACCTTGAGAAAAAATACTTAAAAACATTGAGCATGCAAAAAGTGGATCTGAAGTTGATTTGTTCAAGAAGAACTTATGCCATACCTCGTATACATTTACCAGATGTTTAGGTCCTTTATCCTCTTGATTAAAGATAAAATACGTGTTGGAGTATTCATAATTCCTAAAGTGAAATACAACCTGAATTGTTATGCCAGAATGATTCAACAAAGTATTTAACAATTTAAGAGTGTCTGCTAAATGACTAAATGTAACAAAAGTATTGTTAGTGTAAAAACATGAACGTACGCCTTTACTGCCAAATCAACTGCAAACTGAACAGGAATGGATTTGGTAACTGTAGAATTGGTGGAGTTGTCATTATCACTGGAAATCAAATGGAATCCAGATCAAGTCTTATAAACATTGTGGGTTACTTCTTACAATCACAGCATATGAGAAAATTGTTTAATCGGGCTGTACTAATACCTGTGTCCAATGATGGTCATGGACATGGTGTCATTCCAATTGTAGGAATTTGAAATGCGAAATAAACTCTTGAATGATGCCTGAAAAAATGAAAATAACACATTTGTTGTTTTAGATATTGCCCTTAGTTAATAATTGATAACTGTAGCAATAATGTAAATATTGATTAATCTGGGATCACACTAGTGAATACTTCAATAGAACAACATTTTGATAAATTGGTCTATTACAACAATACAATCTGAGATGTTTTGTGATGAACATCCTACAGTGTAAGCCCAGTTTAGTGGTAGTACACCCCTTACTGTTGTTTTGCTGCGATAGACAGGAAGGCTGATGCTGCACAGGGTCCTGTCAGTGACCCCCTCCAGATCGCTGCACTTGTGGAGGGTCGTCCTTGTGGCCTAGTACACAAAGTTACAACAGGGAAGCCTGGCTACAGTACTTTTGTAACACCAATAGTATGGAATATTGTTGATTGACATCAGGAATATATTCTTAATTGCATGTACTGTAATGGAATTAATGTAAAATATACCTTCTCCAGATGCATCTTAGAGAATGATAGGCCAGGTGGGTAGAGGAATGTGAGGCTGGTGTTATAAGAATCATCTGCATGATTGGACAGTCTTACTGTTATGTTGAAGTAGCTTTGGTCTATCACAATTAAAGTTGAGGTTCTGGGTAATGTAAAAGAGACACTTCAAATGTAATAGTCTATATTTATATTGTTATAACTTTGCTGCCTCCTGGTTGGCTTTTGACTTCATTGACTTTGTTATGATTCAATACGTACGTGAAGTTAAAGTCTACTTCAAGCTCTGCAACACATTGTTCTTTGTTTGCACAATTCTTCGTAAAGGGCACCTACAACAAGTTACATTTAGTCATTTATCAGACGCTCTTATCCAGAGCAACAAAGTTGATGACAATCGTGAATTGTCATTTCCAAAGAAGCTTCAAGGAAGAGAATTGTTTTAGTTTACCTTCCGGATAGGTCATAGTTAATCTTTTACAGTACTTTGTCTGGTACTATGGGAATGTTAATCAGATGGAATTGAATCAGAGCCTTGTAAAGTACCTCAATGGAAGCCTGTGTAGGGCTGTCAACATTCAAGATGCCAGTTGGTGGTGGTATTGAGTTCTGAGAAAATTTCAGTTTGATAACAACTGGGGACAATGTGTCCTTCACGCATTTCTGGTGTGAAGAAAAAATAAAATCAAAACCTTTTGCATTTGTCATCACCAGATTTACAATGCAGTTGCATTATTATATATGTTTTGCATTAAGGTGTTAATGCAAGCTCTGATGGGTTAAGATTTTACCTTCATGTGGATTGAGTGGTTAAAGCAGGTCACATTTTTGCTCAGCTTCTCAATCATTTCAAGTCTTCTGGTTCCATTCCTGCCGACGAGACCTCTGCTGGTGTGCCTCATAGGATCCACTTCCAGTATGTAAGAGACGTTTATCTCTGCATTCCGCACTCCTGGACACATTCAGGCAATGTTACCATCATCGCTCTGAACCTCATCATAGATATAACTGGTAGCGACTTCTTACCACTCTTGGTAGCTTCCACCTTACTAAAGCAGGCTGTTAAATTGACCACTGGGAAACTTTGGTCCTCGCTGGTGAGACAGTCAAATTGATCAGTGCTGATCTCAGAGGGGTGGAATGAGAGACGAGCAGAGACGTTGAAGACAGACTTGGACCTGTAAGTTACCAAGAGAAGTTATAGCTTTAACAAAGATTTTTTTAGAAAGCATTTTTTGTTATTAGGAAAGGAAATGAAAGTTTATCTCTTCAAACTTCTCTAGCTCTCTCTGTCTTTCTCTCAATACACAGGACTGTGCAAAACTTTTAGGCACAGTAAAAAAGTTAATCAAAAATGTTTTAGAAAATAATTAAGACTACACCAATGTACTCAACAATCAACTTTTTTACTGCCACACAAATACACAAGACCAGAAAATAGATACTTATGACAATATTAACATAAATAACCTTGGGTCTTTTGCACAGTATTGTATAAGTAAATTATTACCTTAACACAACAACTCTTCCTTTGGCACCAACTGCAATGTCAATCAAGCCATCATGGCCCAGATCCATTCTCCCGTCAAGTGTCTGGCCAAATAACTGCAGATCAGAACTCAGCATTTTGGCAGCGATTCTCTGCAATGAAATCATATAGTTTTGGTGAGCCAAAAGTTTGTTTTAAACATTCATTATTTGTGTAATTTTTTGCTTCCTCACTTGAGTGTAGCTTTCGCGTATTCCTCCAAGTTTGTCACCCAGGTAGATGTACACAGCCCCCCTGCCATCATCCTCGAGTGGAGCGCCCACGGCCACATCCTTTAGCTCATCACCGTTCAGATCTGTGACTGAGGAGATGGATGACCCGAATCTTCCCCGAGAAGGTCCTGACACGTTCAACATGCTCCTCAGTTCCAGCTTAGGAAGAGGAAACAGAACACACTTTCTCAACTGTCTTGATAAGATTTCTTCTTATCCTATTTGAATTTGTATTCATTTTTATACTTCAAAGTGTACTGAACGACTAAACTTTTTTACTTAATCAGCTGTCAGAGCAAAGGAAAATCCAACCTTATCAGTCAGTTGGTAGACATAGATCTTGCCCTCACTCTGAGACTGGTAGAACATTGGAGCTGCCACCAGCAGGAAGTCTGTGTTGCCGTCTGAGTCAATATCAACTGCAGACAACTCTGCCCCAAAATAGGACCCAATCTGAGAGGAAAACCATGGACAGTAGTTATCCAAATGACATCATATTGAATACTATACTTCTATGAAAAATGCGTCATAAGTAGATACAATATAACCAACCTGCTCCCCATACTCTTTCGTAGTTACTGTCCAGTTATTGTTTTCATCTTTAGTAAAAAGAAGTATCTGTCCTTTATGTTCAAATCTAGGAGCACCAGTAAGGTACAGAAGGTGATCGTTCTTCTTTGCAACAGTTAAAGCGTATCCTACATTACAAAAACAATATTAGCAAAACTACAAATACTATCATCCACATTTTGCTGGAGAAAAAGCAATTGCGATGGTTTGAGGAAAGACCTGTTTGACAGATTGTGCTCTGAGAAGACCATGACTTTACCCATGTAGGAGTCTTTTTCTATGGAGGGATCCACAATTTCTCTTTCCTCCGATCCTGGGCCCTGAATCTCAGTGAGAGATCCTCGCCAGTCATATGATCCCACAGACCCTAAAACCAAGATATCCTGTGCGAGGATTTATAAAGTGCTGTTAAGAGAATTATTGCATTTGCTGATTCAAATTAGTTTGGGACTGTCGACAGTTTTAGGAAAATTGATTTGGGAAAATTTAAGAAAGGTGTTTTACCTCCTGGAACTGACTACTGAACCCACTTTGAGACATCTCTTTTCTTAAGTTTCCTGCCCGAGCAGTCTTGGTACCTAAATAGAAAATGGAGTCGATTTTATCAAAATGATCGACCATTAAACATTTTATTGTAGCTGCAGAGTTAAAAGCAACATTCGAAAGGAAAGTCCAACTTTATTTCAGTACCTTCGATGTTGAAAATCTTTTTCTGATAAATGTCCAGGATTTTTGACAGTCCATTATAATCTTCAATGAGGAATGTGTTGTTTTCCTTTGGTTCTGATGCCAGTACTTTTAGTTTGTTCAAATTAATGTTGGATTTCTTTTTGTTTGAGGTCTTCACCTGCAGATTTTGTATGATATTATTTAAATCATTATTACAATCTATTTAAAATGTACAACTTCCCAACATTTGATGGGTTTGATAGTACTTCAGTGTTAACTAAAAGCAGGTCATCATGTCTTACTGTAGATGGATTTTAAATCAGATTTGATCTTGAACATGAGAACTTACACCAATAATAAAGCGTATGATGTTTTTTTGGTTTGTTCTTTCGATCGACTTTAAATTCCTATCACTATCAGAGGGAAGTCCATCTGTGATGATAACCAGAACCTTTGTTGCATCAGGCGTGGCACCAGCAGTTGAGTTATCAAATAGGTTTCTCCTTAAACAGAAAAAGAAAGGTTGTGCATTTTCTCACATCTGTCAGATTATTAAGAAAAGTTATTGTTGACATTATTAATTATTATTATATTTAAATTTTCTGTGGATGAGTTTATTAAGCAGTTTAATTCTCCTTTCTATGTTCTATAATAGTATCATAATAGTAATAATCATAGATTTTATGTGCAATGCGCCTTTCTTGCACTTAAAGCGCTACAACAGGCACAATAGGTTATAGTACGTAAAATGTCACTCATTTTGCTTTGATGTCGTTATTTAATCATTCAAGTTACGCACAATACAAAGTCTATCGCCTTATGTGTATTGGTTAAGGATTTAAAATGTTTTTCTTTTCCAAGTTTCTCTTCGGCCCTCCCCTCTTGGTAGTCGTTGAAGTCAAAAACTGTCCTGGATTCTTCTGAGAACTGCACTGCAGCAAACTGTGGAGGGGGGGAATTAAAAATGTATTTGGTTTGCATTGGGTTGTTGAACAGTTGTGTACAGAAACCTTGTATAGCATTTCTTAACCTTAATTGAGGATTTTTTGAGTGGTTTGATGATATCCCAAATGAATCCTTTGTTTTTGTTAAATTCATCCCCTGTCATGCTTTCTGATCCATCAAACAGAAACACAAGGTCGACTTTCTTCTTGGTACATTCTGTAGGAGAAAAGTAGAGAGCGTAAGTTATGAAGTGCAATAGCAGTGAGATTCTATATTGAACATTTAAATATGACTTATAGTACTATTTGAAGCATTGCTTCAAATATTGCAAGCATTGTACCTTGAAAGGCAGGTGTGAAGTTTGAGGTTTTCTGAAACTCGCTGTTGAACTTGTAGCACACACTGTTCAGATGGGAGTTCTCATCACACTCATGAACCAGACCCGGGCTGCAGGCCTGCGTAAGGATATACAAATAGAAATGATAGATCTAATTCTGTAGTTCATCAAGTAACTTACAAGACCTTTATCATATAATGGTATAAGATTAACTATGATCTTACCACAAAGTTTGGGGGATTCTTTGAGTCAACTGCCAAGGACAGTCCAGTGTACTTCAATGAGCTATCTTCGGTTGGAAGAGGAATGGCTACATTTTTGGCAACGCGAGTCAGAATAAATTGTAGACAATTATTAGTCAACTAAACTGATGCAGCCTTTAGAGGTAAAATGTGACAATATGATAAGATTAGTTCTTTTTTGTTTCTAGAAATTTTATTTTGTTAGGAGTTTTGAATCCCACAGATACCTGGATTGTAACAAACTGTTTGGTTTTGAACACATTTACAGATTCCTCCAGATCTGTTTTGCTGAAGTGGTGCAGTAACCATTATCCTGTAAGTGGGGGGTGAAAGTACCGATGTATTATGGCTGTTTTCAGTATGTCGTCATCAAGGTTAGACCAATTGCATCTCAATTTCCTTTCTACGGCTTGTTTTTTTCTACTCTTGGAGTCAGGTGGCTGAGCGGTGAGGGAATCAGGCTAGTAATCCGAAGGTTGCTAGTTCCATTCCCGGTCATGCCAACTGACGTTGTGTCCTTGGGCAAGGCACTTCACCTTACTTGCCTCGGGGGAATGTCCCTGTACTTACTGTAAGTCGCTCTGGATAAGAGCGTCTGCTAAATGACTAAATGTAAATGTAAATGTACTCTTCATACTGCAGAGTTGAAGTGCAGCTCTGTGCTTGAGGTGTGACAGGATATGAAGTTAACATGTCCTCTGCGCATGCCAAGATTCACATTTCTTTTCCATATTCCTTTTTTTGTACTTTAAAACAATGTTTAAAGTACAATATATCTGAACTATCTGGTGTTCGATCTTTTGATTGTAGGTGCAAAGAAACTGTTGTTCGTTTTAAGAAAATAAAACATTCTGCTGGTGTTACAATAGTAATATCCTGGTAACCTTTCTAACTTACCCTTTCTCCTCGCCTGATATGTACTGCATTACTTTGTAACCAAAAAAATCTTGTTTCTCTCCAGTATAGATGTGGGGGTTTGCAACATCAATGTTGAAAGCCCAGGAAGCTGAGAAAACTAGCAAAAAAACAACATTAGAGAGATCTTCTGCTGTTACATCATAGAATGTACTACTAGTGTAAATCAGTATTTGATCTCCACTACTTGAGTTTTGTGTGTGCTAGCACATGGCGAGGTGAAAAAAGTATGTTCGGAAACAGTTCAACAGCTACACTACTGTATCTGAATAATAGGAACTATTTTGCAGTGTTTTCACAACATAATAAAAAATGTTTAGCTGTCCACTTAACCTACGTATGTGCAATTCATAAAAAATACACCTTTGTTTTTTATTATACTGCATTGGCTGAATGAACAAGTTTTGATCTTAAATTGCATTGTAAAGGTAAATTATTCCCTAAAACTGAAAGAGATTTAAGAAAAAGGTGTAGGCCATGATGTGGCTAATTCAATTCAGCACAGGTACATAGCACATGCAGTCAATTCACATACTGAAATACTGTCCTCATTTCTTGTTTCAAAGTTCACACAGAGTTTACGTTTATCCATCCTCCAAACATTTGATTCGATTGTTTCACAATATTAAACCAAATGAAAGGGTTTAGCACAATCAAAAATCCTCATAATTTCTTACCTATGTTTGTCATGCAGGTAAACAAAGGAATAAGTCGTATTTTGACCATTTTCTCCATCAGTTTTTGCTGCTGATCAAATATCACTGCTGTGCCTTGTAATCATTTAGTATGAAAGTGCACTTCCTGTGAGGTTTTTGTACGAGGGTGTTTCCGCTCTTGTTTTGCGTTGGTCGCACATCCATGTTCTCACACAGATGCTCATCTCAGACATTTCTGTTATGTGCAATATCCTCTTTCCTGCCATTGGAGAATAAACCCACCAAAACGTTAGACTTTTTCACTGACTAGCTACACTGCACCATACTCCGCAAACAGACTGCATTTATTTTTTGTTGTGTTTATCGAATAAATTAAGTATATTTCCATCGTACAGTTAGGTTTGTACAGACGCCACACTTTGTGTGCTCACTTTTTGTTTTTATTTTCCCTAGAATTTTGTGTTTTCATATTCGTCATTAGAGGGCATCTTCATTTAACTTCCCAGAGGCATTACCATATTAAGACCCATTTGAAAATATCTGTAAAGAATATTATGTTATAACCCGTGGTCCAATTTATAAAGAAACGAAATTAAACATGCATGTACAATTTTGACTGAGATAGCCTAAACCCTCAATGTACTTGTGTATTTTGGTGTGGTAACGTCACTGCATAATCAGCATTTGTGTTTGGGTGTGACAGGTGCAAAAACCACAACCTGATGTGTTACTGAGGCTGACGTTTTAGCCTCAGCCTCTTTTTGTCTTATTTTTTTTACATAATTTAAATATATTCTGATATACTAAAACAGAACACAAACACAAATATGTACATTATGTTAAATTAATGGTAAATCTGTGTCAATTGAGGATGAGACACTAAACCCAGACCTTTACACCCTCTTGTAAAATGTCCCTTGGCTCTAACCATTTAAATTCTATTAGAACTATGTATTTTTCTTATGCTGCTTTGGAAAAAAAGCATCTACTAAATGAATAAAATTTAAATAGCCTATTTAAATGTACAGTACAAAGCTAAAGTCTTAGACACCCAAGATGTTCTCATCTAAATGTTCTCAGGTGTTTGTTTGTCTTTGGTCAAATTCTTACTTAAGAAAATAGTTTTTTTCTTGTGGGCCTAAGACTTTTGTACAATTTGGTAATCAATGCTCTGAGGAAACGGTCTTGTTTCACTTCTCTTTTATTACAATGTTTTGTGTGTTACAGTTTAATTAATCAAATATTTTATACTGTTTCTAGTTATTCCAGGTTTATATCCTCAAACGAATAGAATATCAAAATCACTTAACTATAATGGAAATAGAATGGAGTATTGCAACTGCAATTTATTTTAGCTGGATTCTTATTTACTCTTTACAATTTTTTTTATTTAGGCTCCCCATAAAAGGTACAAAAACAGGTTTTTGAACATTGAGAGAGAAGTCAACAATGGGGCAACCCTGCGTTATGCAACCCAGGGAGATGATGTCCACATGAGGGGAAAGGTATTCAGGGAGGGAACTGGGTGTTACCCCTCCACTGGCCTCAATCAGCAGAAAGGGGAACTTCTCCTTCAGAAGCCGTGCTGCAACATGCAGTTCCTGTGCAAAGGATGGACCAGAAAATTGAATCAAACCAAAGACTCAATCAAAAGAATGTGACAGAACTTTTTCAAATATGATTTGACCCAGGTCTGACCGACTACTTTTACGATCAATCCCAGACAGTCTCACCTCAGGGTTGAAGTTATCCAGCATTACTATGTCAGCTCCTGCTTCAGCTGCCTCGCTGCCCTCCTCTCTGGAACCACACTCCACCTCGATCTTACTGCTGAAGCCACACACTGCACGGGCATCCCTAACCGCCCGTGTGATACTTCCTGACGCCCAAACATGGTTATCCTTCAGCATCACCATCCCGCTCAGATCCTGTCTGTGCATGGACACTCCGCCCACCAGCATGGCATACTTCTCCACCAACCGGAAGCCAGGGGTTGTTTTCCGTGTGCCCGCCACCTGCCCTTGCCAGCCAGCTTTTGAGGTGATA
Source organism: Osmerus mordax (assembly GCF_038355195.1). Classification (NCBI taxonomy): domain Eukaryota; kingdom Metazoa; phylum Chordata; class Actinopteri; order Osmeriformes; family Osmeridae; genus Osmerus; species Osmerus mordax. The sequence goes on along the minus strand of NC_090070.1, from coordinate 9,712,428 downwards.
TACTGCAGTTTAGTGCAGCGAGTGGCAATCCCAGAAGCTCGGGCCAGGCAGTTGAGGGCTGGCCTCTCACCCAGGAGGACACACCTGGCTGGGCCTCTCACCACAGCAGTTGGGGTTACAGCCCCTGGACCTGGTGGGGTAAGATTGTTCAATTATAAAAGACCTGGATTCAAATTCATGTTTGCCTGGCTTTGGAATGGGCCGATTTCAGTCATGTTTTCAACAACTAATATAATAAAAACACTTTTTCAGTAGGATTACTGCAAGTTATTTTAGTCTTGGATCGAATTTCACAGAATCATACCCAGGTCTGCCCCCTCTTGGTACATCCATTCCACAGTGCAGCCAAGCTCAGCAAACACTGCAGTGAAGAAGGGGATTCCCGCCAAGATACTACAGGGTGATTTACAAAACAAACTAGCCTCAACCTCCTGTGACCCCACACACACCCCTGCAGGGTCGAAGTTGGGCGTGTCCTCTGCCAGCCACTCACGTACTAGGCGAGTAATCGCGTGGGGCGGGATTGAGTGTGACAGGTCGAGTTGTGGCTGGCTCATACTGATAGGTGAATATGGGTCGTCCTATTGAAAAGGAGAATGACGTTAGATTTGGTATTTGAATATGATAACGGTTATCATGATAAATTAACTTATTTAAGCTACATAGTTCCCTTTAGACCTTCTCTTACGTTTGTATGAGAGCGATGGTATAATAGACTACTCAAGTTTATTGCCATTGGTATAAACAGAAAAATAATCCCTTTCTAGATAAGTCTCAACAGAGAAGTGAGCGGTTATTCAAAGGTAATAGTCTCTTTTGGTGTTTTGGATGGTTTACTTTTATCTGTTGATGCTCTAGCTGGGATGTGCCAGGTTGCCGATGGTCACTGGGGATGAATGTTGTGTTCTGGTATTCAGTAAAACGACAAAATAGACAGTCAGTCACCACATTTGTCCTAGGCAAACAGGACAGGTAAACTAGTTTGATACATTAATCATTATAAATACATAATTATGTAGGCCCTATCTGACCTACTCATTTTAGTTGCTGATTTTTATCATGTAAATGCATTTACATTTATTCATTTGGGGGGGGGGGGGGGGGGGGGTGCTGTTGATACACCTCCTAGCCGAATGGTCCAGCTCTTCACACAGATCGAGTCACGAATGCTGAAGTCGGAAGTCCAATAACAATAGGTGTGTTCGGCTTCATGCAGCACCGGCGGCGCCGACAGCCGGCTGCAGCGAAGTTGAGAATGCCATTGGCTGCTTCAAGTAAGCCGGGCTGCAGGCGGCTGCAGGCGACGCCAGCGCTGCATGAAGTCGAATGCACCTAATGGAAGGCAACCAACAGTCACATGACTCGAGTTCAAGTCATATGACTCGAGTCCATGTTTCCAAATGTCACTTTAATTTGACATTAAACCATTGGACTAAGGTAGCATGTCATCAAAAAATTGAGACGAAAAAAAGTTAATAATTTGAAGTAGTGTGGACTGATCTTTACGTAATTTAAGATATTTAAGTAGGGTGACCAGACGTCCTCTTTTACCCGGACATGTCCTCTTTTTGAGACCTAAAAAATGCGTCCGGCAGAGATTCCAAAACTGTCCGGGATTTTGCCTCGTCGGATATTTGTGTTTCTCTGGGTCTTTCACAAACTATTAGGCCCTTAGTGCGGCATGCAATACACAACCAGCACCACCACCCCCCCCCCCCCCCCTCCCCCCCGTCGACGCGACGAAGTGTCCTCTTTTTCACAAACTCAAATCTGGTCACCCTACTTTAATACGCTACAAATTTTGAGTGTTGTAAATTAGTAACTACAAAATATGTTAAATTAAATATGGCAAATAGGAATACATTATTTACACTGAACTTACTTATCAAACAATATTATATATTCCTCGGCAACGGACGAAAAATTCCTCTTCTTTTGTTGAATGGTCTCTAGCAGTTACACATGCTGCCTCCTTGGTCAGTATTGGAATTTGACCCTTCAATGTTGACACACTGAAGAAGTTGTGCACTAAATCACCCCGATATAGGTGGAGTACAACTTCCAAAATACGTTTTTTTTTCTTCTGTATGTTGTCATTTTCACTGTATAACACTAAACCAACATTTGACCCAGTATCATGAATACTATCTGATTAACAGCGTGCAATATTAGCAGGATTAGTAGCAATCGATGAATGCAATTCAAATGTTCTGGTGATAGTTCTGCAGATAGTTCACTGAAAAATTATGTTTTAGTTTTGAATGATGGTAAGTTGGAAATGTAATAGGCCTAACCACTAAGGGGCACTGTTCCCCCCCAAAAAAGAACTAGGTTCATGACGTAAGGCAGTTTTGCGCAGATTTGCGCTCTCACGACTCTCTCGAATAGACCCCAGTTTCACACCCATTGCTCGATATAAGGAAGTGAAAGTATACACATGGAGGGTGTGTCTTTTCCATCAAATATATATATTATTTTATAAAGTCCTCGCTGGATAATAATGGGGGACGCTGCAAAGGTTAAACGGCGGGAACAGCTGAAGGAGTGGGCTGGCTCGAGAACGGACCGAGAACCGCCTGTGCCCAGACGAAGGTGGCGGGGCGATGTCGAGGATGTTGACCAGACGGAGGCCGTAGACAACGCCAAGCTAAAGGACCCTTCTCGGGATGTAAATACCACAGGGGAAGCCAGTCACCTACTCAAACGAAGGTGTCGTAGCTAGCTACTTTTATTTACGTATTATCCAACAAAAAGTATACATATACAAATGTTATTTCTGTTGGTTTTTCTAAGCTAGCTTAAGTTAGGCTAGCTAGTATCTACACCGGATGCTAGATAGGAATGTTGTGCGTGGGCTAGGAAGCTAGCTAGCCTGTTTAGCCAAATACACTCATTGTATCCATCTAGCTGAACTACACGAACATATTTATTTCCACACTACACATTTGGTCCGATAGTGCTACTGAAATAAGTAACTAAGAGCTACTGTATAATCATATCGCTTATAGGCAGCAAACAACTACTCTATCTACCCATGTCCAATATATGTCAAATGAGTTTTCATGTGACATATTACGTTACTATAAATAAAAAAAATACATGTTAAATTGTTCAATGGAAAGGAGGCGAGTTAGGTTCGACATAGCAGCGGAGTTCCTGGCTGCTTGTGCCAGTGGAGACATAGATGAAGCCAAGGAGATGCTGAGAGAGGCGAGTGAGATGGAGGGAAAGAACGGAGAGCGTCACCAGGCAGAGATTGTCAACTGTGCCAACGCTGACGGAATCACAGCCCTTCACCAGGTAAAGGACTGCATGGTTCTGAAGTGTCACTGAGCAGCTGCCCGTATCAAACTGGTATCATTGCCATAGCTAAACTGTTTGTTTTCCCATTCCAGGCGTGTATAGATGGGAGCATGGATGTGGTGTTGTTTCTTTTGGCCCATGGTGCCAATGTCAACCAGGTGGATAGTGAGGGCTGGACTCCTCTGCATGTGGCCGCCACCTGTGGAAACCTGGAGATCATTGAGTATGTACCTACTTAACCATCTAATCCTAGATAAGGCCAAGGACTCTGTGAAACTGCCCTTACCCATAAACCAAAGGGCGGACTTGGTCAAATTGAGTGGTGTGGCCGGTTTGTGTGGGCAGCGGGCAATTTTGTGCTTTCAAACAATGCGTCCTATTGTTGCCTTGTTTGGCGTGACCATAGCATTTAAGCTGAAGCAGAAATGGACACAGGCGTCAGATTGTGTGGCAAAGGCCCTCTTTCCCAGAAGCTTAGATCCTCCTCTCTTAGTAGCTTGAGCTGTTTTCGCCATTTGTCAAAGATTTTTAACCGACCGTGGCCTCGATACGATAGAAACAGGGAAAAAGCTTTATCTATTATTGTGTGAAATAAGATTCAATCAAATAATAACCCCCAAAAAACGCTGAGTAGACTTGAGTTTGTTGAAAAAGCTGTTGAGAGTTTCGCACTGAATGTTGCCCGGGTAACAACCTTGCCATGTGTTTGTGTCTCAGTTTCCTCCTGCAGCGGGGTGCCTCTCTGTGTGCCGTGAACTGTGACGGGGACGTCCCCCTGGATATTGCCGAGGACGAGGCCACAGAGTCCTTCCTCCAGGCGTACACACAGAGACAAGGTGGGAGACACGGGAGACACGCAGGCGGGACCTGTGTCACAGCTCAGTAGACAAAAGAGAGACAGAGACAGAGAGAGACAGACAGAGAGAGACAGACAGAGACAGACAGAGAGAGACAGAGAGAGACAGAGAGAGACAGAGAGAGACAGAGAGAGACAGACAGAGACAGACAGAGAGACAGACAGAGAGACAGACAGAGAGACAGAGAGAGACAGAGAGAGACAGAGAGAGACAGAGAGAGACACAGAGAGAGAGAGACAAAGACTGAGAGGGGGAAGGGGTATGTTCATCATTGCACCATGTTGACATTTGGCCTGTTAAACTAGCAAGATGGAGTTTCCTCTTTCGTCAGGCTTGAAAGTTAGTTTCATAGCCTTGCCACTTCCTGTGTTTTAACTTCCATGCAGAGTTAAAAAAAGAAAGTCAAAGACCAGTGCACAGACGTGTTGCATTTTCTCTAAGCTGTTGGTTATAGCCGTCCCATTAGTATTATTGTTAATAATATTATTATTATTATGTTCAAATGCATTCCCCCCCCCCCAAAAAAAAGTTAAACAACAAATCAGAAATCATTCAGATAGACTGAGCATTACATATGACTGTATGTATTTATTGAGTATGTTGTCCTGCTGTGGGTCAGGTGTGGATGTGGAGGCAGCTAAGCGGGTGGAGGAGGAGCAGATCATGACGGACGCCCGGGCCTGGCTGACGGAGGGGCTGCCCTCGGACCTCCGCCACCCTCGGACCGGGGCCACACCCCTGCACGTAGCGGCAGCCAAGGGCTACCTGGAAGCCATCAAGTGAGCGATTGTTGTTGTTTTTTCCTTCTTCTTCCCCTTCTACGATACATTTCACATAGTCGTCGTACACCAAGGGAGCCTCAGGGGCGAACTGTGACGAGCCGTCCGGGTTTGCCGATACCGTTACATCTGGACACGTTCGGATCGTCCCAGCCTCGCGTCAGGGCCTAACTTGGGGGCTCCTCACGTGGGTGTGTGTTTTCAGGCTGCTGTGCCAGTGTGGGCTGGAAGTGTCGGCCATGGACTGCGACGGCTGGACGCCCCTCCACGCCTCGGCTCACTGGGGCCAGGGAGAGGCCTGCCAGATCCTGGCCGAACACCTGTGCGACATGGAGGCCCGCAGCAACGGGGTGAGACACGGCACACACCCAGCAGGCACGCCACTCCTTTTCAAATCGCGTGATGTGTGTGTTGCTACACACACGCGTTGTAGTAGGATGCCCTGTGTGTTGTGGGGGGAATGACAATGCAGCAACTGTGGAGATACGCTTTGAACTGTTCTGGGTGGAGATGAGAGGGGAGGGGGGGTGGTGTGGGCTCCTGTGCGTTATGAACCCTCTGCTCTTACTGTCACTCAGCAATGCGAGGTATGCGTGCTGTTCTCTTGACAACGCGCTCCGTGCCTTGTGTTTGAACTTCGAGCGCAGGTCACACACACACACACTGCCACACACTGCCACACACACACACCCACCCACACACACACACTGCCACACTCACCCACACACTGCCACACACACTGCCAAACACACCCACACACTGCCCTGCCATGTTTACAGACGAGCCGAGCGGGGCTTTCATTGTGTCACGTTTCCTATTTCTTCTTAACTCAAGTTTGTTTCGCAAAAATAACTCTTCCAGGGTCAGACGCCGTTTGATGTCGCTGACGAGAGCGTGGCCGCCCTGCTGAAGGAGCTGTCGCTGAAGCAAGCCAACGTGAGATTCCCGTCCTACTATTTTGTCTGTGCAAAAAGATGATTTGTGTCCATGCCATATGCAAATCAGCCTCCTAACCTAAACATGCAAATTACTCATCCATTCAAATTTGGCGGCGTATATAATGTTAGCCACGGACGTCGCCCGTGACAACCTGTCTCTTTTTTTTTTTTTTTTTTTTGAGAACGGTACGATATCAAACATTGTGGCTTCTCGTGTCCCCTCTCCCCCACAGTGGCGTAACGAACAGTCCTTCGTGGACAGACTGAACCAGCCGGGATCCGCCGCTGCCAACGCCCAGAACAAACGGCGGAGGTGTGTTGAAGGCCCAGCCCATCTGTCTCTCACACCGGGGTCTCCTGACCACACACAGGGCCACCTGGTTCAAATGAATGGTGGTTAGGAAGCTCTGTGGAAGCCTGATAACGACCATTCATTTGAATCAGGTGTGTTGGATGCATACTAACAGCAGTGTTGTGAAGTGTTAGCGAGGTTAACAAGCCTAACCCATGGTGTGGGGAAGCGTTAACGAGGCTAACAAGGCTAACCCTATGGTGTGGTGAAGCGTTAGCGAGGCTAACCCTATGGTGTGGTGAAGCGTTAGCGAGGGTAACAAGGCTAACCCATGGTGTGGTGAAGCGTTAACGAGGCTAACAAGGCTAACCCTATGGTGTGGTGAAGCGTTAGCGAGGCTAACAAGGCTAACCCCATGGTGTGGTGAAGCGTTAGCGAGGCTAACAAGGCTAACCCCATGGCGTGGTGAAGCGTTAGCGAGGCTAACAAGGCTAACCCCATGGCGTGGTGAAGCGTTAGCAAAGCTAACAAGGCTAACCCCATAGCGTGGCCTGTGTGTCCAGGAGCTCCGTGTGCAGGATGAGCAGCAGGGACAAGATGAACGTCCAGGACCAGTCGAAGGAGAGGGGCGTGTCGGGAGGGTTGGAGCTGAACGAGGAGAGAGAGAGCGGCTCAGGTAAACAAACTGTGTGTTACTCAGTGGTTGGAGCTTTTAGATCAAGGAGATGCCCTCCCCCCACCACCACATATGCGTTGCTATGGATAAAAGTATCTGCTAAATGCATACATTACAACACTGCTAAGGCTAAATGCTAATGTCGGCCATGAGTTAAATTGATTCAAATTTGCACACAGTGGTCTGTTTTTCTGAGCACCCAGCTTTTTTACTGGGTTTAGACTTCACACTGTAGATTGCACAACCAGAGGGACCTCAGTTTGGTGTTGACGTATGACCTTTTTGTGTGACAGAGAGTTCCGCTGTGTCCAGTCCTGATAGTGAGAGTGTCCCCACCCCCGCACACAGCCCTGTTGAGAAGGTAATACGCACACAGCCATATTTGTAGTTCTCTTGTACTGTGTAACCGTATTGATCTGTTGCCTATACAGAATGCTCTTTGTAGTAGCTAAACCTACAAACGTGAATGAGGTATCTAAAGAACGTATCCGCTTTTTTTTTTGTGTCATTTGTAATCCGTTTGATTCGTCAGTCATAATCCCCAAAGCGTTGAATGACCGTCTCCGTGACATTTTGGGTTGTTGTTTTCCCCCCCCCCCGCTGCCCCCCCCAGACTCCGGAGGAGCGAGATGTGGAGGAGAAGGAGCAGGATCTGGCCAGCCGCACCGCCCGGGTCCCGCCCACCCCCCAGAGGAGGGACAGCCCGGCAGAGAGCCCCAACAACCCCAACGCTGACAGGCGCAAGTAAGACCACCACCACCACACCACTTCACAAACACCCTAGGTGGACCTCAGAGACTGGAGGTTCTGAAGTTCTCGATGTTGTCAAATGACAGTGTTCATGGATGCAGTGAGTGCAGGGATACTTAAGCTGGCAAAACTGAGTTGTGTGTGCAGATGAGAAGAACGCGGAGGGTTCCATTGGAGCGGAATGAACGCTCCACCGGGTTCTGGTGATGAGTTCTAATGCGTCTGCACCGTGGATGTGTGTTCCCTCAGGTTCCAGGCCCCAGTCAGAGATGAGGAGTCTGAGTTCCAGAGGAAAGCCCGCTCACGTCTCATGCGACAGTCTCGACGCTCCACCCAGGTGAACGGCGCTCACCCGACAGCCCTTGAAGAATCAAATGCGCACCACATCTTTGGGTCTCGTCCCGGGTCACTTATCCTCTTACAAAAAGAGCGCGCTTGTTTTCCATGACAGGGCGTGACCCTCACTGACCTGAAGGAGGCAGAGAAGACGGTGGTTAAACCTGCAGAGCCGCCGCGCTCCATCCAGCCCGTCAGCCCCATCGTCACCATCACGCCTGCAGAGAGAGGTGGGAGCCAACCCCCCCCCCCCCCCCCCAGGGGAACTGGACTGCGTGCCGCACATATCTGATTTATACTTATCTGAAGCAACTGTAGCCCTCCCTTAAAGAATACACATGCACAAGAATGAGTTTCCAACTGTTTATACAATTACCAAAAAGAAAATCATGTTTTGCTCTGTTAGTTTTGTCTATTGTGAGTAGTCTATATCAGTGGTTTCCAACCCTGTCAGGGCACCCTGTCCTGCATGTTTTAGATGCTGCTTATGACCATTCATTAGAATCAGGTGTGTTGGAGCAGGGAAACATCCAAAACAGGCAGGACAGGATGCCCTGAGGACCAGGGTTGGGAACCACTGGTCTATATTGTGAGTAGTCTCTATTAAAAGGTTTGTGGTCAGGCGTTTATAGTGAACAGTGGGCTGTGTGTCTGTGTTCCAGACACTGACCCAGTGAGGCTGGAGGAGCCCGAGGGAGAGTCTCGTCTGGGAGTGAGGGAGAAACGGCGGGGGAGGAAGGAGAGACGCTCCACTGGGATCGTCCAGCTGCCTGGAGAGGTGAGACCGACCCCATGGTCTCATGTGGCCTGCGTCCCAGCAGTGTCTTACAGACCTTACACACACCGTCACTGGGAGAAACGACTGCAAATCTGGATCATTTTGTTAATCTTGTGAATTGAGCAAAAAAAACTGCAAACACTGGTTTTGTGTTACCGTGCCAACGATTTAACGTAACAATTGTTGGCTCAGAATGAAGACGAGAACGAGTTCTGTCTGGGTGATTCTCACGCCAAGGACCCTCCGAGGTAGGTGTCCCCTCCTGGCAACGCATTTCGTGACCATGACGTGTTTCTGGCATGTGGGGGGGGGGGGGGGAACCAAACCCCAACAATAACCCACGTCTGTTCCCTGCCTTTTCAGTGAGTCTCAATCTGGGCATTCTTCACCTGACTACAAGACGGTGAGTGGCGGTTTCTATTCGCAGACACGTCCTGTTGATACGGCCACACGGAAACGGTCTAAAACGGTGTGTTGGGGGGGCGGGCTGCGAGGGGGGGGGGGGGGGATGCCAAGCTAAAAGCGTCTCTTGTGCTGCTTCCCTGGCAGCTGTACTCGGAGGTGGTGGAGAAGAACAGCCTGCTGAAGGAGCGTCTGCAGGAGACGGAGCTGCTGCTCAGCCAGAGCAAGGTGGAGCTGGAGAAACTCCGACAGGTCAGCCTCCACACGCATCCCACAATGCACCACACTTACTGATTTCTGCACAGCGGGGGCCGACCAGCAATCCCTTTAAAAAATATATAGAATAAGTGTTTAGTACTCGAATTTGGAGAAGCGGCTGCTCGGTAGCCTTGCTGTGTGGCTCGTGCATCACCGTGCTCCGTTTGAATGTTTGTCTCCACCGCAGAGTCAAGAAGAGAGCAGTGCTGACAGACCGGCTCTGCTAGAACTGGAACGATTTGTAAGTCTCCAACCGCCAGCGATTTGTCAACTCATCTTTGTGTTCAGTACACCGTTTAGTAGTGCTATTGAAATTGTTGTCAGAAGAGCACGCTTGGAAAGCTTGTGTGAAACAATGGTTTTCATTGTTAGTTTTTTTTTTCCTTGTTCCTGCAGGAGAAAAGAGCACTCCAGAGAAGAGCGTTGGAACTGGAGGATGAATTAAAGGTACAAAGGCACATTGCAAATGAGACCATTTATTAAGTTAAAGTTTCAGGTTTATTGCCATTTGTATCAAAGTTACATAGGTACGTTGGTATTATTGGGTCCTGATCTTACTTGACAATCCCCAGCGGCCTATCTGAAGCTATCATAAATCATCTAAAGCGATCACAAATCTTCTAAAGCTATGATAAGTCCTAACGTAATATGAGATATTCTTATCAACAATATGTATCTAACATAAATACGAATTTGAAAAATGTAATAATACTAAATAATTTACTCAACAACTGAGACTAAAATCTAAGACTAAACAATATGTATGTAAGTAGAGTAAAGTGACTTGTGCTAGTAGTTTGGTGAGATGGAGTTTGATGGGAGTGTAGCGGGTGCAGCTGGAGCAGAGGGTGGGGTAGGGGGGTGATAGTTCAGGGGGTGGAGGATGGTCGGGTGGGGGTACAGGGAGGGTATAGGGTGCAGCTGGAGCAGAGGGTGGGGTAGGGGGGTGATAGTTCAGGGGGTGGAGGATGGTCGGGTGGGGGTACAGGGAGGGTATAGGGTGCAGCTGGAGCAGAGGGTGGGGTAGGGGGGTGGAGGATGGTCGGGTGGGGGTACAGGGAGGGTATAGGGTGGCAGATGAACTCGTCAAGGATACGCCCCGCCTGGGGACAGAAGCTGTCATGGAACCTGTTGGTTCTTGTCATGTTGCTACCTGGAGTCTCTCTTTATCCCATAAGACACTTGGGAGACTTTGGTGTATCCAAAGTCACATGGCACACGCCATGCAGACGGCACAGTGACAGGATATAGAACGGGAACTGGATCCCCCTGACTGTCGAGGCGTTGTCAGGAAGTTCATGAAGGCTGTCCTGTCCCTTACCTGATGATGTTTCTGCCCCCCCGGCAGGTTTTGGTGGACCTCCGAGCAGACAACCAGAGGCTGAAGGATGAGAATTCTGCCCTGATCCGAGTCATCAGCAAACTCTCCAAATGAGCGAAAGACCCGCGAACCAAGCAAAGTGTTAAAAGTAACAAATTCCTTCTTTAGCCCATCTCAAAAGGCACAAACCAGGGAACACAAGACCCTTCCACTGCTCTGATTTTGAAAGACCAACAGCACATTAGTCAATTGACTAATCAGGAACTGGAAAGACGAGATGTTCAGGGTTATTTCTGTGGTTTGGCCTCAAGTTAGTCGATCCACTGTGTACCAAGCTGAACAGCACCTCCTATGGATTTACAGGGTACTGTAGGCCGTTCCTGTTAATCTATGTTTGATCCTCACCGCTCTTATTTTACTGGAATATTTTTTGTGCTTCGCTTCTGCTTTAAAGCCATGCAAAAAAAAACAAGAACATGATTATAATTGTGAGTATATACCACTAGACACCTATGTTGGACAGGGCTAATAATGTCAAAGTCAGACATTTGGTTCTATGAACAAATCGAGGGGACCTTATTAGCAATAGACCCAAAACAACAAAAATGGTCTTGTAAATGTGCCAAAAAAACTAATATGGGCTCCCCCCTCATGTCTAGCTAGTATTGCATGTTCTTTGGGGAAAAGGTGAAGTGATTGGTGTGTGTCTCTCTCAGGATGAGTTTGGGTCAATACTCAACTTGAGCTGACTACTGTAAAGTTGGACCAAACTGTATTTTACTGCATGTTTATTTCCCTCTCCTGTGAATGTATATTTATGTGTATATTTAAGTACATGGGCTCCTCTCCTGATGCTGCGGTGGTCTCTTGTACAAGGACCAAGATGGTGGGTGCTCATAGTGTGACTGAGACCTGTTGGTTCCTAGATGCAGGCAAGATGGGTCAAGTCTTTTTGAATGTTTACTGCAATTTTTTTTAAAGTAAAATGCATGCCAAATTGTATTTTGACAATGTGCCTTTCTATATATATTTGTAATTAATATTTCTATTTTGCTTTGGCAAAAGTACACAAAGTCAAAAATAAAATACAGTATGGTAACTAAAGGTTATCCGGTAATGCTTCTTTTCTCGATCTTGATGCTCAGTCTTCCAAAATTTTGACAGTTGGGTTTAATAGTTTGACCCAGTGCAGCTGAACCAGAGAATCCTTAAACACTCTCTGGCTGAACTGTGCCGCTGTGGGCTTCCTCCTCTGAGACCCTGGGTTTGAAACAAGAAACAGGCTTGTGACAAACCATCTGGTCGAATTATCGCTGGTAGAAATAAAAACCATACTCAAAATGAGGTTGTAACACAACTTTCATGACATGTTTGTCATGACAGTGTATGCACTAACCTGAAAGTTGATTACAGCCTCATTGCTTCTACTACAAAATACAGTGGCAAAGTTGAACGGTGGATGGACCATCAGAATGCTCCAGAACAGTTAAGTTTCGATTCAGCTTGACGGTTACCATTTCCCTGGTATGACGTGAGTCGAAGGGGTGTATATAAACCACAGCTGACAAACCTGAGTTTTGTTGCCTGTTTCATCTGGTGAGTATGATTTCCTTTCATGTTTCTGTAATCCCGAATTTTTCGGATTTGTATTTCTACATTGAAACATTGTATTTTACCTTTTGATGTTGGTTGAACTAGAATTATTGAGACATTGCCAATTGGAAGCAGGGGCGTAGCCAGAAATTGTATGAAATTGTATTTTGGGCCGGCCAGTGCAAAAGTGAGTGGGCCTATAATCTTTCCTAGAAAAAAAGACTTAAATAATAATTAGCGGCCGCCCCAGGGCCCCGTGACAATAAGGTGCCCCTCAAACACCGCTGATCTTGCATCACTTACTTACATTTTGACGTGTAACCTTCAAATGCACAATGCAACCCTTCTGTCTGCTTCTTTCTCAAATAGCTTTTTCGTTTATCAGACAATATTTATCCAGGGAGTACAGTTAGACAGTGGCAGCGCCATAGATATAGAACTTAAGAGAATAGTTACGAAAATTGAGAGAAAATGTAAATCGGGCGCATTAAAAAGAAAAGAACGAGATACTAGGAGAAGTGTGGTAGCATCGTGTGCTCACATCGTACTTCTCATAATCTTATAGAGCGCACTTGGCCTGTTCAGCACTATCGCTGTCAGCTGTCGTTGTCTGTGGTGATGAAACATTTTTACTTGACTGGCAAACTGTTTTCTGTGTTCGTATATACAAATTTGTCCAAAAATGTGGCTTATCTTTGTGTTTTGTTGACATATTGGCTGACTTGGCTCAACAAGTGACACGTTATAACGTGCATTCATCAGATATTTACCCGTTTTTTTTTTTTTACGGTTTTAATTTTAAAATGACTTGGTAGCAATTGGCAATTGGTATTCATTTGGGAACAATGGGGCAGATAATACCATATTTTAAAGTACCGTAATACACTTTTAAAGACATTTCATTTTCAGCAAAAGACTATTGCCTTTCAGTGGTGTGTAGGATTATTTTACATGCACCTAAGCATTTGTCTCTTTAACCGTGGGAGCAAAATGAAGCCAGAGCTAATGACTGCTCTACCTTGCAGGTTCTTACGTCACATCAAAATACCTGAGAAGTACTGTTCTCTCTTCTGCAAGTTCCCACAAGTCTAGAAGCTACAGTTGAAAATCTACTTGAATTGGCATAATGGTATACAACAGAATGCAACTATGCTTCTGGAGCAAAAACCATTGATGTTTATTGATATTCAATTCAAATGGTGGATGTATTGTTATAAGGATTATTAATTGTGGTGTATAACCATCCTCTCTTTTGCTTTTTGTGTCAACGTGCTGCATCTTTGCTTCTCTGAGTATCTGTACTCTGCACTGTCTGCACTCTCTGGTGTACTCTATGCTCTCTCTGTCTCTCTCTCTCTGGTGTACTCTATGCTCTCTCTGTCTCTCTCTCTCTGGTGTACTCTATGCTCTCTCTCTGTCTCTCTCTCTCTGGTGTACTCTATGCTCTCTCTCTGTCTCTATGCTCTCTCTCTGGTGTACTCTATGCTCTCTCTGGTGTACTCTATGCTCTCTCTCTGTCTCTATGCTCCCTCTCTGTCTCTATTCTCTCTCTGTGATGGCCGGAAGGGCGCAGATAAATGGCTGTATGTAGCCAGTACACTACACATGTACAAAAAACATACAATGGCTGAAATATGCCACCAAACGGCTTGATGCCACCAAACAAACGGCTTTGTGCCACTACCAGCAATGTATGCCTACCAAATGGTGTATGCCTACCAGATGGCATTGAAGCCACAACCAGACGGCATTGAAGCCACTACCAGACGGCATTGAAGCTACCAAGTTTGATTCCGGTCATGTATTCCTTTCTTGTTTTCATTTGAATACAGTCATTTCAATTAACGTTTAGTTTGCAGAATAAGATTTCATGTCACCTGTCATTTCTCTAATCATAATTTTGGATCTCCCTAGGCTTGTCAAGCAACACACAACCTGCTCAAAGTGGATTTGGTACAGATACATTTTGCCCATATTTCCATGAATATGTATTCTCATGAATAACCGGTGTATTTCATATGCGTATCAGATAGTCACGCATGTTAGTTGTAACGTTCATGACTAAAACAAAACCTAAATCCATGACTGTCTAGCATATCAACTGGGTTCAAACTAATTTTCTATTAACTCTGATTTTCTACTAGGACCTTATTCAGCAATGCGTAAAACTCCAGGGTCTCGTTTTGTCTGGAGAGGAGGACATGGACTGGGTATGTGTCCTGACTTCAAGGGTTAGACAATGGAAACGATATACTGTCAATATGGTATCATGTAAAATGCGGTTTCTCTGTTCATTTAGGCTGATATGTCTGGAGGAATTACCTGCTGTCATGAAGATGAAGAATGTGAGGAGATGGACTGGGTATGAAACCAATGTTAACTGACATGTTACAATCCCTTCCTTTCTTTAATTACGATAGATGGTCGCACTGTTATGATGCAAACATTTGGGAGCAATATTTTGTGGATGTCTTATTCTGTAATCTGGGTGTTTTTTTGTTGTTGTTTTTTTTAGAAGTTAAGCAATCCAAGTTTCTGGATCTGGAGGCAAAAAGAATTTGATGATGACGACTAAGCACATCTTGTCACAATGACATTGATCATCTGAGTCAAGATACAGGTTGACGAAGGCCGTGATGGACAGTTCAAACCTGTGCTTTCCTCTGTCACCAACCATCTTTGGAGGAGGGGATCCCTCACCGAATCGCTCCTCCCAAGGTTTCTTCCAAAAAAAATTCTGGGAGTTTTTCCTTGTCTTCCTTGAGGGTTGAGGGGCAGTTATATGGGAGTATGTGAAGCCCTGCGACATTGCTTGTAAAAAGTTTATTTTTATACGCTGTAAATACAAGTCTGAACTTGGCCTCGCCACAAAACCTTTTCTTTCCAAAAGTAAGATTCCTCTCAAGGATTTCTTTCTGGAGTTCTCTTTCCTGTTTCTGTGGGTTTTTAGGTTACCTGTGAGGACAATGCTTGTAAAATGGTAATTAGACTATATCAATCAGATTAACCAGTCAAATATACTTAATAGTTGCATGTTATTGTGCATATAAGCAAGGGTCGGCTCCAAGGGGGGGCATTGACGGACAAAGCCCACCCAAATTGAATGCCGTGCCCCCTCAAAAAAATAACTTTGATAAAGTATAAATAGGTGTGTCATAATTCTGTCTGAGTTGATATGATGATGCTTTAAAAAGAATAAATATAATGAATTGTTCATATTCAATCCATCGTAGAGGATTATTCTGCCTCTTTTGTTGAAATGTCTGTCCCTATCTAAATCCCATAAGTCCCAACAATGTAACTTCAGGCACCAAAGTAATTCTTTCACCAAACACTGTGAAATTCTGTATTACTCTTAAAAGTGCTCCAAACTGAATCGCATAAAACAAAAACTTTCAAAGACAAGTTGTGTAGTTATTTCCCTCAGTTTATTTAGTTGTGCATTGTGTTTGACATGCTGTATTGGACAGTTAATTGAAGTGTGACAGGAAAAGAACGGAGAGGGAGGAAGACATACAGAAAAGGGTGACAGCTGGATTTGAACCCAGACTGCAGTCCTGCCCCAGCTTTCAGGGCATGCACACTAACCCAGAGAGGTAACGGGGGAGCCATGCGTTCATCTGGTTTTCTGACACCACAACTCTGCAGGTTGATACAACTAGATAGTTCAATGTCAAATTTAAATGTTGAGTGGAGATTGTTATGATCCCTGACAGCTCAGTGGATGTGGGCTAATTTTGAAATTTGTGAATTGATGTGAATCGCTAGAATATTTAACCACTACACCCCGATCTGCTCAACCTGTGAAACTAAGTTACTTAAACACAATAAATGGTAACAAACTCTGGCTACTTAGTTTAGATGACAAGACGAACTTCATTCAGCAAAAACACTATGCTCACACGTTATTATGCATATATAACCTACAATAGTGGATAGGCCTACTGTGTTGTCTTGATGATCGACGTTATAGTATATATAGTGTATATACACTAACAGATACATTTTCTAGATGAATGTATCCATTTTACCTGCTTGTTATATGTGACCATGGCTGAAATATTACTTTACGCCCTGGAGAAGAAGTTGACCCCCCCCGATTGTCATTGTATAATTCACACTCTGCCAGAGATACAAAACAGATCACACCAGACATTAATTTCATTTCAGGCCAAGTTAAGCAAAATCTTTATTGACCAAGAAGAGCAATCACAAATGATCAAAATACACAACCCCCCCAGCATGCCAGCATTTTCATAGAAACTGTACAATGTGAAGGAATGTATGGAACAGCATCAAGATCATTCACGACATGGGAAACACACTTTTACATCCATTTGCTCTGTCTGGTACAGTACAGTTTCACTCATCAGGTCAGTTCCGTTCACACCGTTTCAGAACCCCTCCCCGTTCGCACACGAACATGATCAATCACGCCTTTTTCTGGTGAACGACCACTCCACATTGTGCAAACTTGACCTTTAGCTTTTTAGTTTTTTGTATGCATCGCCATTAACTCGACATTTCCTTTAGAAGTGTAGTTCTGCTGGCCACCGAGGTTTGAGTCTGAACCCCCCCCCCTCCCCACTGACAGAATCCTGGCCGACCTTGACAGTAGCTAAACACCTAAACACCGTCACCTGGCCGACCTCGACTGTAGCTAAAACACCTAAACACCGTCACCTGGCCGACCTCGACTGTAGCTGAACACCTAAACACCGTCACCTGGCCGACCTCGACTGTAGCTAAAACACCTAAACACCGTCACCTGGCCGACCTCGACTGTAGCTGAACACCTAAACACCGTCACCTGGCCGACCTCGACTGTAGCTGAACACCGTCAATGTCTCCAGCAGCGGACGGCGTGTCATCCACCAGGCCTGTGCCTTCTCTGCTATTGTACACTACTATGACATGTGACCTCCTGTAGCAGGCTGGGGGTCACAACACAATCTGAATGACTGGGGGAGCATGGGTTTTCTGCCTCAGCAGACAGATGTATAGCATGTTAAGGCAACGAAAAAATTAATGAAATAAGCGTTAAATTCTTTTTTTAAACACTTTAAAGTCTGCGATAAGGCCTCATGGCTAAGGAAAATATAAGTGCCATGGTTTAATCAATACTGACTAGGGTTTGGTGAAGGAAACGAGAACCAGTGGTAAATATCATCAGCTGATTACAAATTCTACCATTGGTGACTCCCTACAGAAAGTGACCAGTTGGTAACTAGGTAGGGAGGGTTATAACAGCAAGCAGCGTCTAAGTAACCTACAGAAGTTACAGACGGGTGTTTACGCTAGTTGAGGGCTAACGAGGTTGACTACTAGTAGTTAGCCCTTGGTTGAGACTACTTTACGGCCAGCCCTGCTTGATATACTCTGCACACAGCTAGGAGGCATGCAAGCTTAGTAACTACTCCAGTCAGAACAAGCCAGGTATTCGTTTTTTTTTGTTTTTTGTTCTGTATAAGGCAGCAAAAGGGGTGCAGGGTTCTCACCCCTTGGTAAACTGTCGTTTTTGTTTCCCTCCCTCCCCCCAACCCCCCCTCCCAACTCCCTTGTTCACTTTGGCCCCAGTCCTCCTGGAGGAGGAGAGGGTGAATACATTTAAGGGGGGAGAGAGATGGAGAGACTCCAATTTGATCAACTGTACTATCCACAAGGCAGGTCTCGGTAAAGGATTAACTTTAAAAACAACAGCAGCAGCAGAAGGCTAGCAGGACAACCAAGGAATGCTAAAAGAGAGAGGGGCTTCCATCAGGGATGGTGGGGAAGAAGGACATAATGACCATAAAAACAGATTCATGTCAACAGCAGTGTCAATTATAGCCACGATTACACGACTATTTAGTAGTAACACAATCATATATATATATATATATATATCAAAAAAAGGCTAACAAAGTCGATTGTACAGTTGCTGTTCCTCATGTACTTACTGGAAGGAAGACCATTTTTTTGACGAGTGTAAAGGAAAGTGCGGGAGGGGGGGGGAGACAGGATTAATCTCTTCGAGCAGCACAAACCATGACATAGGTGGGAAGATGGGACCTGCACAGCGGGTAGGGGGACAGGGTGCACCACGGGATGGCCGGCTGGTGACGGCTGAACCGAGGTGAACCTGGTGAGTGGAAGGTGGAGGGGGAGGAGGATGTGGAGAGATGGAGGGCTGGACGGACAGAGGGGGACCGCGACTGCTCCCGCCGCCGCCGCCGGCGCTGGAACGGAGGAAGAGATCCGAGACGAGAGTGTTGAGCGGACGAGAAGGGCAGCGAGGGATGGAAGGAAACCAGAGGGGATGAACAGACGAGACTTGGGGTGAAATGAGTGGGACGAGGGGGGGGGGAAGGGGCTGGGGGGTTCCCGAAGGCCTCTCCGTCTCTCTTTAGTCCTTCCAGTCCTTCTTGATGTTGAGGTTCCACTCCCAGGAGAGGTGGTCGTGCTTGTCGTCGTCGGTGAACTTGGACTTCATGTTGTAGGTGCCGCGGGCCAGCATGCCCTTGGGGGCCTCCTCCAGCGGGGTCAGGAAGTCGTACTCGTCGGGCCGCGGCCCGTAGCTGCCCACCATGTAGTCGGACTTGTCGACTGGGGAGGGAAGAGGGAGGGAGACGTGCAGCTTTTAGATGTGGGCTGAAATGCTTCTTTGTTGCTAAGAGACGGCGGACCTGTGGCGTCCACGCTCGTGAAGCGTCTGGAGCGAGATGCAGAACAGACGTGAGCTAGTCCAGCGACACGGGTTCTGCGTGCCAATTCCTCTCGGGGGGGGGGGGGGGGGGGGGGGGGGGGGGGGGGGAAATGTTTTGGTCTGTGTTTCGAGTTTCTAAGGGGCTAGGTGACTGTCAGAAGATGTTACTCACTTTTCACTCCTTTCCTAAAGGTCTGCTGGACATACTTGAGGCCCGAGACGATCTCCTTGTTCACCTGAATACACGGGAGAGGCGTGCCGTTTATTTATAGCATCCAAGCTTTATTTAAAAAGAAAGCTCTTATGTAATAATTCACATTTTGTTTTTTTCCCCCCGTTTATTTCCAGGGAACAGATCGAGGTACCAACAGGAGGAGAAACTGCAGTTCTGCGCGCTCCCTTACCTTGAAGCTGATCTTTATTCTGTACTCCACCCCTTCCTTCAGGATAAAGGACTGCTTCTTAAAGGCCTCTAGATCCCCTGTTAACATACAGCACAAAAAAAAGGACCCATAAGGTTTGTGCAGAGCACAAAGGGCAGGCAGTTCAGCTCACCCTTTCTCTAAGCCCTTTCTCTGTCTCACAAACACTCCCGTCTGTCTCCCTCCCTCTCTCCCTCTCCCCCGCCCACACCGTCTCCCTCTCTCTGCCTCAAGAATACAGCAACAGCCTGCTCATGACCTTAAGTCTGTCCGTGTGTGACGTGTGTGTGCAGCGACAGATCGTGGGGGTCTTCAACAGCCATGGGGGGGAGGGGGGCATGACAAGGGGGCAGGGCTGAGTGACACCCCAGTGGGGATCATTATCATCTCCCGACAATGGCAATGCCTCATTAGGAGGCTTAATTATGGCTGCATCTCCCTCACTGGCACTCAGACAACTTGCTTCATCCAAACAAATAAACTCTTCTCTCATCACAAATAGTAACAATGTGCCAAATATCTTCAACCAGAATATCGTCTCAATGCAATCAACACATCGACAATGGGCGGCAGAGAGTGGTCTTCTAGAACTAGAGGGATCTTCTTCTAGAACTAGAGTAGTCCTACAGAAACTAGAGGGGTCTTATTCTAGAACTGGAGTTGTTTTACTGGAACTAGAGGGGTCTTATTCTAGAACTGGAGTTGTTTTACTGGAACTAGAGGGGTCTTATTCTAGAACTGGAGTTGTTTTACTGGAACTAGAGGGGTCTTATTCTAGAACTGGAGTTGTTTTACTGGAACTAGAGGGTTCTTATTCTAGAACTGGAGTTGTTTTACTGGAACTAGAGTTATTCTAGAACTGGAGTTGTTTTACTGGAACTAGAGGGGTCTTATTCTAGAACTGGAGTTGTTTTACTGGAACTAGAGGGGTCTTATTCTAGAACTGGAGTTGTTTTACTGGAACTAGAGGGTTCTTATTCTAGAACTGGAGTTGTTTTACTGGAACTAGAGGGTTCTTATTCTAGAACTGGAGTGGTCTTACTGGAACTAGATTTGCTCACCAAGGATGAGTCAGAGGGCCATTTCTCTGGCCAAGGTCTCCTGCTGCTCAACACAGCCCTCAGGAGAGAGCGGGCGCAGCATTCTGAGGTCAGCAGGCATGCGTCACCTCTAATCCATCTGACTATACACAGGCTGGGTTTTTTTGTGGGTTTTTTTCATTGACCAACCCTTTGTTTGGTAGAACTTTTGACAAAAGACACTTATTACATATTAGGTACAAGAGCATTCTTCAGTTGTATGTCCAAGTAAGTTCCTTCATCTGTCTCACATATACTTTTAAAATACCTTACAGTCTGGATTAAGAATATTATCTTTGTGTTCTGATGATTTACAGAAATGCATTCTCTTCAAATCGTATTGCTGTAGTCATCGAACATCTTGTCATTTGACAGCGAGTGCTCTCCATGGCTGCTTGTGACTGGCTTCTTACCTTGCAGGTCCAGAGTGAGTGGTGCTGGGGCGGTGTCACAGACCAGGGTCAGCCGGGTCACCTGGACGTTGGGGGCACCGGGGTCTGGGACAGGACCAGACACGGTCAGGTTTCACACCACACCAAAACACACAGCGCTCCAGTGCTATCCCACACTGCTTATCCCAAATGATCAGCGTGCAGTGGGAGCCAACATGGGGTTAATCCCCTTTTTGAACTGTACTGCAGGGGTCATTCTGAATGAATAAACCCACCCTGCTCCCTCCTCCTCCAACTGCAATACTTAATCCAGTCTTCTCCTCGATTCTTTTCGTGACACAAAGAGAGCAGTCGACAGGCTCAACACAAGTGAGGGGAGAGTGTGTGAGTGTGTGTGTGTGCTGTAATAAGCAGCTGTCCTCTCTCAGCCCCAGAGACATCTGAAATCAGGACATCTATCCATTAACTGGGAGGACTTTGGCATTAATTAAACATGTGATTAGTCCCAGTCCTACAGCAGCAGGCCTCTCTCACTGCGGAGGAAGAGGGCCTCCATACTGGCAGGAAAATGCATGCGCACACAGGAAAGCACACACACCAAACCCCCCCCCCCCCCCCCCCCCCCCCCCCCCCCCTCTTCCTCACCGGCCACGGCATGCCCCTCTCCGAGCAGAGCCTCCTTGTACTTGCGGAGGCTCTCGTCGTCCTTGTCCAGCTC
This sequence comes from Osmerus mordax, assembly GCF_038355195.1. NCBI lineage: Eukaryota > Metazoa > Chordata > Actinopteri > Osmeriformes > Osmeridae > Osmerus > Osmerus mordax. The sequence goes on along the minus strand of NC_090070.1, from coordinate 9,690,849 downwards.
CTGGATCTCCTGCAGGGTCTTCTGGGCCGGCGGCTTGTAGTTGACCGACTCCCCCACCTCGTTCTCCGCAGCGATGGCCGCCAGCTGCTCTGGGGTCAGGTCGTCCTCAGCCATGTCTGGGGAGGAGAGGGGGGGGGGAGGGAGAGGAGGGGGGGGACGACGACAGGTGGGAGAGTCAGGAAAATGGAGACATTTTGTGTAGACCTTTCACCATCCCTTTGGAGGGAAGGTGGGCCACTTCTCCTTCCACATAGCTAGCTGATCTCCTCCTCCTCCTCCTCCTCCTCTTCCTCCTCCTTGCTGCTATAACTCCCTTCATCTAAAGCTGGAGAACAGATTACAGACGAAAGAAGAAAAACAGCGGCTGGAATCCAACGAGACAAGTATGCAGTTAAGTTTGCCTGGTCTGGTGTAGTCCTACAGTCCTACACCAGATTGATGCTCCTGTACAACTATATTTCAATAAGCAGAACAGACCGCATGTGCCAACATCGATCGCCAAATGGATCTTAAGCCAGTTACCTTGAAGTCCTCGCGTCCTCAGGGTGTCTGAGGGAGAGGTGTTGTTGGGCAGGGAACAGACTTCCTATCAGACTGGAGATGACCTAAGTCTGGGTCCTAAAATCAGACCACAGTTCTCTGAAACCACGTCACAGCCAGAGTCAGCTACACAACCGGCAAATGAGGTCATGGTACACACAGTCACATGACACAGGTCTCTCGCTCTCTAGGCTGGCAGGTGCTTGCACACACACACCAGCACGGGATACGGACACACACACACTCTTCCTCTTACCCCACACGAGCACACACACTTTCTTAGACACACACAAACTCAGGTCTAGACATTATTGAGGTCAGAAGAGCATGGGCTGTGTATCAGCATTGGGACCACCACCAGCAGGGGCTCATCTTTCTAAAAGAAGATCAATCACAGAGCCTGTCAGCCACTCTCTCTTTCCCTCCCTGCCCCCCCCCCCCTCTCTCTACCTACCCTTTGTCTCTAGCTACCCCTTCTCTCTCCCCCGACACTGGTCCGCCTTTGCTTGGACTACTAAAACAGAGCTTAAATCAGAGTCTACATACACTGACGGGCTGGTTGGCTGAATTGCTGATCTCCAGGTAGGACCTCTTCCTTCTGTCCTTTGTTTACATGGACTGCACCCATGTTGGTGGAAACATATGTACACAGCCCATTAGGCTGTGAGTTCCCCTTGTCCAGCCCTGGCAGATATGACGGATGGCTCTGACCTCATTCTGTAGCACAGCTAGGGGTTGCGAGACCCAAAACTAACAGCGAGGTCCTATTTACTTTGTGTTCACCACAATAGTTTCATTTGTATACAAGAAGCGAGAAGGGGAAAAATAAGGCCTGAGATCTCTCTCACAAGGTGATTCAACCTTGGTGAAGTTGACTTTGGGCGTGTCATTCCCATCCAAAGGGTTATTATTGGGGAAAACGCACTCGGCTCGACACATGATAACTAGAGAGGCTATAACAAAAGCAGGAAGTCCTTGTTTATGCCAGATAGACTCGACATTCCCAGTAAGGTCAGCAGTCCTTTAGTGTCCCTGCCTGTAACATGAACTTGCTTTTGAGAAGCGAAGATCAGTGGGGTTCTAAAACTCTTCCAACTGTAAACTGATTTTTTTATTTTTTATAAAAGTCCCATTTTACATATTGATGATCTGTCTTTATGAACAGCAATAAAAAAAGCCTACTATTTAGTTGGGAGTTGAGACTTTGTAAAGGCACTCATCTGGAACCATGGAAACAGTCAAGTGTCTAATATATCCAACTGTCAGCTTTTGGGGGGGGGGGGGGGGGGGGGGACTACAGATTTTCCTTCTTCGTTCGGAGGACAGAAAATGGAGCAGAGTGCATTACTGACGCAGTTGTTCCGTTTGTTTGTAGGAGATTTGTTTGTGCCAAGGTCAAGCTAATCCTTCACTTTTTCCGACTGCAAAGTTCCAATGGGGAGAGCAAGAGGGGTACAGGTGGATGTAGGAACCGAAGGGTCCCAGTGAATGCTAAACGAGAGACAAAGTCCTGAGTGGAGATGGGCTGCATGTGGCGTGACGTCAATGTGTTTTTCACAGGCAGCGGCAGTAACGTCCTAGGAAGGGACTGTTTGATGCAAGATCGGCATACCCGTGTCCTGAACGTAAAGCAGTTAAACTGCCTGTCACACAAACATGATAACTCAGGGAAGAGTCAGGCCTAGTATGGACTTTTCCTACTTATCTTAGACTTATCTCCGACATGAGTCCTTCTAGAGGTCTTAGAATCAAGAAAATATATAGTCTGGAATTTTTCTTTGCAGAGACAGCAACTTAGTGCATTACCAGACCCCCCCCCCCCCAAAAAAAAAACAGACACTCTAGCAATGGGTTCTACTGGCAAGTGCTGTTGTTACTTTATCGTGGAACAGGGAGTACTTGGTTAAAAAAAGAGTGTGGCTTCCAGCCACCTGAGGCTACTGAGGGGAAGGTGCTGCTAGTGCTAACCAACATATTTCCATCCCCCCCCCCCCCCCCCCACACCCACCCCCCAAACTGACCTGCCTAAACTAGCATCTCAGACAGGAATGCTAAAGAGGAAGAGCTCTGCAAACTGTGGAAAGCAGGCCGTGCCGTCACTGGCTTGCTTGAGCTCAGGGCCGGGAACCTGCTCATGCCCGTTGCCCCGCCGCCAACACTGACCCACCATCTTAGAAACCTGGTCAAATACACACTCAGTTTTCAAGGAGGGATTAGCAAAGAGAATTGAAGGGAAAGGGAAATCGAGTGTGCTAATTCCATTTGCTTCCACTCAACCTTGATCAAATAATGGGCTGAGAAGATTTACCATGGAGAAAACTCTCTCCATTTCAAATTTTTTTTTTACTTGTATATGATGTCATGTGTTCTAAATTTCAGTTTGAACTGAAGTTAACAGTAAGTGTGTTTTAGCAGCTTTCTTTGACAGAAAGGTCGGGAAACTTACATAACTGCTGCCACTTAAACCCTGCTCTGTCACTCAAGCTAAACATCCACCGTTTCTTTTCCCTCCTCGAAATGACATCCTCTTTGTATGTCGAGTAGAGGGGTTGTCATCCTACCTGGAATTTTCCTTGATTGAGAACACGTAGTATTTCAAATTATTAACGGACAAAACCCCATCTAGTATTTAATTTCATGCCCATTTATACTGGTCTATGTGGTGTGGAGACCACCCCGCCCCAGAGGAAGCCGTGAAGTTTTGCAACAGGTTTGGAGATTGACAGGAAATGAATGCTTCAAACTCAGATGACTAATATTTGCAGAGGAAACAAACAAACCGCACAAGATACATCACAATGCTGTATACCCAAACTGCTTTGGTGACGACCAGCTACAAGTACATTAGGAATGTCAACCCACATCCCAGTTGCTGAATTTTCATTCTACAATGCTGTCTTTCAGAAAAGAATTCCCTTTCCGAGTTCTACCTGAAACAGAACCAATAAATATATACAGTATGCTTCTAAATACTACTACCTAGCTATAGTAGCTAAGTCTAACAAAGAAAACGAGTTTTCTTGGTGGCTTGAAACAGCAGCTATAGCTAACTTTCTTTGTCTCATGAGTCATGCTGCAGTGACACAAAGATGTCCATGAACAAAAAATTAGCTAATCTAACCATTGATAATCAATTTAAATAAATCATCCATTGTCCTTTAAGAACTAAAAAGCTCCTTTAAAACAATCACACATCAAAAGACCACAACTGCCAACAACAGCTAAAGCTCGTTGCTTAGCACAGCCACCGGCTACACACTTGAGCAAGTCATCATTAATCTAGAAGCAACCATCTATGCACGGGGACAGTTCACCACCAACCAGTTTGAATTGCTTTTCTAGTTAGTTAGATACATTAATCCTGTTGTACAACTATTTTGCCCACAAGCACAAGGAGATGATTCAGGTTTGTGCCAGCCATACCTGCCGGCTAACACAAGGAGCACCATGCCTTTCTGTAGGGTGGGACATGGCTAGCTAGCCATTCAGCATTACTAGAACAACTCAACAGCCAGCCGGTCTCTGGCTAGCTCAAATTGAAATGACAAACCGAAATACGAAAAAGCTTGTACAATTATAAACGTTTTCATCGTTTACATTTCTGACGCACAAAGAGTGTTTCTGTGAAGGATGGAGGTCCTTACCGGTGTACAGCAGGTTTTTCGGGTGCTGCTCGAATAAGTGCTTCAGTCACTCTGCACTATGCAAGTATGGCGAACAAGGAACGGTGCCGCCCGCCCGCCCGCTCTTCACTCTTCCGGGAACTGACGCGCACGCAAGTCATGTGCATGTGCGGTTGCTGGTGGTGCACACCCTACGGTAAAGACGGTTTGAATGTGCATATTTACTTTGCTGGCAGGTTTGAAACCATTGCATTGTAATCAATATTCATATGGCTACAACTGGAATTAAATGAATCCCAATTGTGTGTAAATAACGTTCAGTTCATATGCAGCACAAATGGTGTGATTCTCAATATGGACACTTACTACCTGAGCAAGTGATTCAACTGTAACCGATACTAATTCATCACCTCGCTTTAATTTATCCTGAAGCCCTGCAGTTGACAACGTGACTGAACTGTGTAGGTTTAGAGAAAAAGTGAAACTTAATTGCAAAAAAATTGAGAAAAATGTTTTAATTCGCCACCAATTGTCCAGTTCAATTATGAAGCCCTTCCAACACGGGGCCTTGTTCGCACAAGCACTTCTCTACAGTTCCAAACACATAGCTGTTTAACATGACCTGACCAGCAGATGTCACTATGGTACACACTACAAAGAGGATGCATTACACGTCATAAAAGCCACCTTTTTTGATGCAATCCTTTGTAACGTTGGGCTCACTATGGATTCCACCCTTCTCCATGGTAACTGAGTAGTAATCTATAGCAAGCCTACTGCCTTCTATTTGACTTAACATTTCAGCATTGACCGTGACAAACCCTGGACTACACTAACATCCTAATGACACTGCTCTCCTGTTAAAAAGGGCTCTTCTAAATATTTACATTCTGGACAATAGCAATGATTTGTCTGAACTAAGAATTGCAGAGAACATAGTTTGGTTGTAGGTTTATTGCAATTAAACAGTACATGGAGAATCAGGGGAGGGAAGAACCAACAAAAAAAACCTCCCTTCAATAACCTACTATTTTACCCAAAATAAAATGGTACAAAAAGTGTTCATAATATTAAAATGGGGGGGGGGGAAACAAGGTCTGTACATTAAAATGGCTTCAAAGAACAGTAAGTGTAAAACATCTTAGACAAACAACAACTAGTTTCAAATCCAATGATGGCAGATAGGTAGGGCAGGGGCTAGATCTTGACGAGTGTGCATCTTGGAAAAGGTTTAACTGGTTTCCATCTGAGAAAAAAAAGCACACACATTAGGTCGACAAAAACATTTGGATTGAAGATATAAATTACACAAGGGGAATTTCAACATCAATTGTCAAATTGTCTTCAAATCCATTTCTGACCTTTGCATTGTAAGCATCCAACTGAGCGTCCAGCTCCTCAGCAGAGAGCGCTGGTTTGCCGCCGCCTCCTCTCCCACCTCTCCCCCGGCCTCTGGCCCCTCCGCCACCCCGCCCGCCCCCCCCCTCCTCCTCCCTGTCTCCTCTCAGAGTTGGGACGTCCAATTCGATCTCTGTTGAATCCACCGCCACCACCTCCTCCTCTAGGACTGTAGGGGTCAGAGAAGTTGGGAGGTTGAGAATAATAAGACAAATGTTTCCCCCCCCCCCCCCCCCCTCAAGATTTACACAACCCCAACATCGAAAAAGCTTTTCTTGGTGCAACTTTTCCCAATCACAAGATTCCCGTACCTCTGTGTAGATGGCCGTCTTTGTGTGTCGATTTGTGATGTGACATGTTGAATGCTCATGGGCCGGCCTGAAAGGACAAGGAGTTTAGTTTACACCTAGATACACGCAATTAAAACAATCCGCCGAGAAGACAGTGATCCTAAATTCCAAAATTGAACCTTACCATCCAAAGGGACGTTGTTATATTGTTTCATGGCTTTAAGTGCATCTGCCCTCCTCTCAAAGTGGACATCAGCAGTTCCTTGACTGCGACCAGAACGGTCATAGTGCACAGCTGCTTTCTTCAGTGTGCCAAACTCCGCAAACAACTCCTGGAAGAGGGCAATGAGAATCATGTCATTAGGGCACCTAGAACATTCACCCGTATAAACCAGTAGCATGGCAAACGACCATTCATGCATACCTTAATGTCGGCATCCGAGACCCCAAAGTCGAGGTTTGAGACCAGGAGCTTGCCGCCGGTCTCCACACCACCGGTACCGCCGCCTCCAACTGCTCCGCCTCCGCCAGTGCGGGCACCGACGCCGCCATCAAACATGTCGTGTTGCCATTTGTCCGGCAACTCTCTTGGCTGCAAGAGGGCAATAAAACAGATGCGGCTGCTGACTTCCGGTTCCCCTGTTCCTGACGATCAGTGTGAGCATGTGCAAACTGAACCGCTGCCCGCGCAGGAAGGGGAACCTTACTTGACCACCATTTCTCGAAAAAGACGAAAAAGTGACTCAATTGTGCTTATACATCATTTACAATAGGCTACACAATAGCCTTCATTAGCCAAGATGATATAGGTAGTTCAATTCTGAAGACGACACGGACTTTCAACACAAGAACAATAATCTGAATATTTCAAAACTATCACAAATAAACTGCTAAAACAACAGACTAATGATTTGTGTCGATTAAAATGGGCTCTGCATGTACTGTTGTTTTTATGGCTGGGTTAAGTTTAGCATTTCGCAGATTTGCCCTTGCAGTCTTCCCGGCTACAAAAACTGACTTGAGCTCGGTGACGAGGGTAGGCCTCGAGGCCTTCTCTTCCAAGCGAGCGAGTCCATCACGGTGAAATCCTTGCCTTCCTGCTTCATTTGCCGTCCTTAATTGACTGACCAACTGCAAAGTTCATCAAGTAGTTTGGGTCAGTGTTCTTTGAGAAGTCCGGATTTAAACTTAACAAAGCATTCCATGTGGGGACTACAATGGTGGATCCGTTTGAGAAGCATCCATCTTAAGGATCGCCATTTTGTTCACTTCTTCACGTAGTTTGAGAAGTTGCGTAATCAATTCAGATTGAGGCCGAAATTAGACGATTCTAATCATTCACAAACAGGCTGAGGTTCCTCTGCAGCTCGTTTCAAGAACAAAGACTTGGCTTTGGTGGCCAGGTGGCATCCTTAGCCCTAAACAATGACGTCAACTAGTAGGGAAAACGCTTGACTAGCTTTTTAGCTCTCAGGTCGGCTAGTAGCCTATAGCTAGCTAGACAAAAGCCAGATGGGCGATGAACTTCGGAATCCATACACACGAGGCTGGATAACTTCATCCCCGTTCAACTGCCAGGAACGGAAACACGGCGATCCGTACTGTGGGGTGGATGCTGCTTGAGAAAATGCGGTTTAGTTGGCTAGCAGCAAATCGTTACACCACAACGTGTAATCTCCTTACAACGCACGTCTTCACACGCCATTACCAAATGGACAAGCAGCATGGCGTTTGAAAGCGACTCTCTTGGATGTGCCCTTTCCCACGGGGATTCCACATCATGCCAAAATGTGGAACGGCTTCATGACTTATGTGACGCACTTTCAAAACCACAATATAGATTTTTGTGACACCCATCCTCGAAGGTGTCGGACCATTTTCATTTTCTGTGAGCTCCCTCTCGTTCCTACCCTGCTGTACGGCGTAGGTCTGCTACTTCTTTCCCGGCTGAAATTCTGTCGACTCCGCTCAGGGCCTCCGCCAGACCGACCGGCGAATCCAGATCGCCCAGATGATCCTCCTCGGCCGCGGCCTCCTCTGTTTCCGCGGCCGCCGCCGCTTCCTCCACCACCCTTTTTACTCTGCTTAATAATGTCGTCTAAAGACATATCCATCTTATCAGACATGTTCGCACTAATGCTACAAAAATTTACTAAACACGAATAAACTCTTAGGACGTTGTCTAGTAGCTAACTCGCTGGCCCTTTCCGCTCCTTACTTTTGTTTGTCTCGTCGAGGGAGACGAGGAGGCAGTTAAATAATGAAAGGAAATGATGTCATCAGGTGCTTCTACAACTTCCGTTTATTTTTGGAAAATATTCAGCAGTGGTGCCACCTGTTGCTTACACACGGGAAAGCAACCATATCGGAACGCCTAAGACACATCTTTGGCCAGGCAACGTTTTCATTGCTAAAATAAATGTATTTACGGTTTATGCGCAGAAATCCTCTGTAGAGATAAACAGCATTCCTAGATTTTCCGAGACAACACCCCCGTACTGTAACTAGTTTGACATCAACGTCAGTTCTTCCGCCGGCCACTGGAGGTCTCGCTTTGTTTTCACAGTCTTGTTCAACTACGACTGGTAATGTACGCGTTATCAAGAAGTAGCTGGATTTAATGGTAAGCGCGAAATGAGGCAATCTAGCTGTCTAAATAACACCCAGATATATGAAAAGTGTTTAAAAAGAAGAAATTTTCCCGCTGCCGTTGTGCATAATAAATGTATGTTTGGCGGAATCCCCCCCGTGATTGTCAGTTTGACTACTGCACTGACTTTGCTCACTGCTAGTACCTCTGCAAGTAGTATATAGCTAGCTTGTTTAGCTATCTAGCTAATTATTTGTCTCTTTACTACTAGTAGGGACAAGAAGATGAAGGTAAAAATCAAGCAGTGGAACGGCGTGGCGTCCTGGCTTTGGGTGGCCAATGATGAGAACTGTGGGATCTGCCGAATGTCTTTCAACGGCTGCTGTCCGGACTGTAAGTTACTAACGCGTTGCCTGTTACTTGATTCGAGTCATGAGCCTCCGTTACAGTAGACCATGCATCAACTGTAGGCCTAAGTTCCTAAAAAAAGCCCACCCGACTTGCATAAACATGGTTGGACGTGGTGATTATGATGCAAAATATAGGCACCAACATTGAGACCAGATCCCATTTTCAAATACAATGTCATAGACCTTCCATGTCTTGTCTTTCCAGGTAAGGTTCCCGGAGATGACTGTCCCCTGGTGTGGGGCCAGTGTTCGCACTGCTTCCACATGCACTGCATCCTCAAATGGCTCAACTCCCAGCAGGTTCAACAGCAGTGCCCCATGTGCCGACAGGAGTGGAAGTTTAAGGAGTAAACTGACAACACTCCTGGATTGCCTTTCAGAGACTAATGAATATACCTCAATTTGAGGATTTGTGTATACTTTTGGAATATATGTACATATATTTCTGTTTTTGTACTGTTGGTATGCATCAGTCGACTGGTGAGAATGTGAATATACGTTCAATTGGATTAAAGTTATTATTTTAGGCTGAATTGTCACACTCCGAACACTTGTAGGTAATTCATCAGGTCCTTTGTCAGATTGCCTTAAGGACCTGTCTGCTTTATGTCTGTCAGTACTCTTGGGATCATTCACAAGTGTGATTAAAAATATGTGTTCTGAGTAGTTGGGCACTACCAGCAAACAGCAGATATTCTTTCTAAAGTCTGTAAAGTGAATTTAATTCCAACAGTGCAAAATAATGATTAAGGCTAAAGATTTAGATTGTAGGGGTAGGGGCTGGGGGGAGATCATGTTGATCAGGATAAAATAACCAAAACAACCAACTTTTCTTTAGCCTGGTTGCCTTAATACTTTGTATTAAAAAGCCCAGCAGTGGACTGTGTGGTCGAGCCATGGCTAATTAGGTTTTCACATGAGCTCTTTTTAGGAAACACTGAAATGTGTTTCACATGAGGTTTTATGTTATATGTATATATTTTTTTAATATTGTAATTTCTAAGTTTGTAATTTGTTGTTACGACTGACAGAAAAGACCCATGAACATACATAATTTGTTGTTAAAAAACTAAGAACAGATGGAGTTATAAAATACTTTAATGAAAAAGAATGTATAAAAATAGATACATATTAAGACAAAGCCATATTAGTACATTTACATCTACGCACACCCAGGGTTCTTTTACAGAATGGATAAGGTATGCAAGCATTCCCTTCAACACATCCACAGCAAAAACAAAACCTCATCAATAGTCATTAGGAAAGCTGATTACCATATAACCATACTGCCTATCTACTTCATTCAAATGCTCAATACGCTGCATAGAATGTAGTTCATGATCGCTCTGGATAAGAGCGTCTGCTAAATGACTAAATGTAAAAAAATGACTAAATGTAAATGATCTCACACCTTTCTCAGCGCTGCAGAAAGCAGTGTCAGCTGACCGTGCCTTGTTAAGGAGCCTCTCTCCAACCACGGCTCATCCCACTCTCACTGGCCAGCCAACCAGCATTGACAAGACGTATCCCAGCAACCAGGAGAGACGTCTGACCGTCATCTGTCCATTTTGTCCCATTGCCCCAGGACGGCCTGGAGGACCAGGAAGCAGATTGATGCGTTTCAGAAAAGGGGAGGGGCTTAGTCGTCTCCCCCGACTCCGAAAAGCTGCAGAAGCTCCTTGTTTTCGGGGTCGATGAGGTCAGACGGCTTCTCCCCACACTCGTTCTCGATCTCGTGGTCGGCGCCCAGTGAGAGCAGGTACCTGGGGAGAGAGAACCAGAGCACCACCCCCCGGTCAGTAAAGAAGGTGTCATATGCTACTCCCTGTGTGGAATGTGTCGCACTGTGCTGCGAGTTAAATGTGAGTTTCAAGTATAGTTCAAGGTCCAGGAGGTCAACATGGTACAAGTAAATGGCATATCTTCAGCTTGTATTATCCCTGGGGGTGGCTTTTGAGGAGTGCTCAGCCAGCGCGTGTGGTCTGTTCCTGTGTTTTGCCTTGTATGTACTTGACACTGCCATGCAAACAGCGTGAGCTGCCACCACATGACATGGGTGGACTGTAAACCTACTCTGAGGCAGATCAACTGAACAGCAGGGGTCCTGCATCACAGTATGAGCCGTGTCAATACAAGTTGGCCACAAACCACCATCATGAGCTTTGAGGTGATATGAATAGGACACAGGCTCACATCTTTTTGGATAGCCTGACTTGACTGTGTGCATGAGAGAGAAAGCACGGGTAAAGCCAGTAACTGTGTCGGAGTGATAGTGTAGCTGAAGAGTGTGTGTGTATGAAAGTGGGTCTGAAACCTGTGGCTCTGTATGAGCCGAGCCAATGGCACGGGTGAATGCGAGTGTCTGCGGAAAGTTGGCTCACTCTGCAATGTCTGGGAAGCCGTCGCTGCAGGCCATGTGGAGCGGCGTCCAGCCCTCCTCGTCCCTCTGGTGGACGTCTGCTCCGTACTTCACCAGCAGCTTCACACACTCCAGGTTCCCGGACAACACCGCCTCGTGGATGGCTGCCATGCCTGCGTCCATGCCAAAAGGAGATAGTATCAGAAATGGGCCGGCCGGCGTAAGGAGTGTTTGTGATGAGCTTTACCGTGGGTCTCAGAGACACCACAATTCTTACTCAAAAGGAATAACTAGATAAAGGTAAATAGATCATTTCAAATCACTTGAGCTGAGTAGAGCTAAACTTGCAAATGAGCACAGCAACCTTCCACATTTGTCCAATAGTGTAAGATGAGCTAAGTTACAGATGAATCCTTCTTAAATGCTTTGTTTCTGTAGCCCCGGTGACCTACCAGAGTGGTAGATGGTGTCAAGGCTGACCCTCCTGGCTCGGATGAATCGTCCGATCCTCTCAAGCTCGCCCTGGCGCACGTAGTCCTGGAAGACGATGTCGTTGGGAAAGTGCACGCTGCGGATGGGTTTGAGAGAGGCAGAACCTTTGCAGGAGAGGGACCCACATTTGTCAGGAGACAGAGCCCTTATTCCCATGGTCTGAGAGACTGGGTACTGGTAATACTTCATCTTCAAAAGAGGATGACTTGAGTTTTGAAAAAAAAAAGTTGAGTGCAAATCAAGCCAAAGCTTCAATTTGATTTGTTTTAAAAGTTCAGAATAAAAGCCCAGCTACCTTCGGTGATAAAAGGAAAGAATAAATAAAAGGTAAAAAAATAAATCTATACGTTTTTCCAGTAGTCCAAAGGGCTTTTTAGTGTCTTCTGCAGAGCAGGGTACTGTAGTCACAGTGGAGAGAGTCCTCTGGAAGTCCCTTTATATACCCCCTGCACAGCTATTTTAGGCTTCGTCACCTCACAGATATGGTGTCTAGAATTCGAAGATGCTTGCAGGCCCTACCACCGTGTCACAAGCTTCAGGATCCATCTCATATCTCCAGCCAATACAGCAGTGGACCCCAGCTTCTGTTTTAACCACACAAAATACCATTTAGTCAACATCATCCCCCCTTTTGGAAAGTGGTCTCTTCCACTTCCAGAAGAATCATGTAAACAAGTGGTCATACACCTCTGGAAAGAAGGGTGGGGGGGGAGAGAAACTTCTAGTAAACACTAAGGTGGTATAAAAATGGTTTACTGCCAGGGTATGTCAACTGACCAGGTCAAGTATCATGGCAGAGCTTCACTGAAGAAAATAACTATGTTGCTGTAAACAGGTCATTTTACAGCATGAGCAATTAAATAGATGCATAAATGTAAATAGATTGGCACTGAAGGTATTCATCGGTATGGCCATGACTAACCATCAATAAATATTCATTAAATCCAAGTTTTATAGTTGTGACTGTAATATGTGGGGATCCTCAATGAAGGAATGTAAATTGTAAAAATAAAAACAAAGTAATTTTTACAGATTTTTATTTATTTATTTGGCCACCAGTTTTCATTGTATCGACGTCAAATTGGATGTGATGGAATGCTTGGTCTCTCGAACGTTTCCCCCAACCCTTAACAGCTGCTGGCCCAGTTCTCATCCCTGACAAACTTCATCCTCCCATCCCTGACTATGTCCCCAAACACAGGCAAAAAAACGAATTCACAAGCCAAAACACACAACCATATCCCTGGAAGTGAGAAAAACAAATTAGCTGGAAACCGCCAAGGTAAGTCATTCAAAGTCTCACACACACACACACACACACACCCCATGCACACAAGGACAGGAGTCAGGTAGAGTCAGAGGGATGGGAGGTGGCCCAGTAGGGGTAGTGGGGGGCGGGGCTGCTACACTGGTCCTCCCCCTCACAGATGAACGGACACGTCTCAGATACCCTCGACATCGTTCCCTTCAAGTTACAACCTCAACCTTTCAGTAACCATGTGGAATCTCTGATTGGCATAAACACAGTGCAACCTACAGAAAACTCCCACCTTTCCCCACGACCAAACCAGCCCAGGGTTTGAGAGATTTGCGTCCGAGGGCCAACACTGCCCCAGCTTGGAGTCTAGATTTCAGCCGGGCATCCTCCTGGTATATAGATTAACAAATGTCAGATTAAAAATAAAAACCTTTATACTGTAAATACAATTAAATACAAAAAAAAAAAAAATCTTCCAAAGTTTACCTTTCTTTTTTATCTAAAAAAATAAGTCAGTAGCCATGCTGTGAGGAAAAAAAAAAAAAACTAATGGGGAAATGGAACTGAAGAGAAACCATACCAGCAGAAGGGAACAAAGGCAGAGAGCGAAAGAAAGAAAAACAAGTGACCCTCTGATTGGTCTTGGCTACGGATGCTTGCATTGTTTCCAGGGACTTGTGTGCTACGCGGAACAAGCTTTCATTCATGTATCTGAACTTTAATAAAACAGCTGTAATAGAATGGCCCCGAGTCCCCTGAGGTCAGTCTTTATATGCCACCTCACACACACACTCCACTAGCCGGCCAACTGCCCATCACAGGATCACTGGCTTCCCTGCCCAAGCCCACCAATACAGGCCCCACCACAGAACTCGCTGCCCCCATCCTCACTCTGAACAATGAGAGGCTTTTCAGGGGGAGAGGGATGGGAAGGAATTTGCCCAAAGGATATCGAAGGGGGGTTCATATATATATAAAACAATTTTTTTAAATGGATATGTCAAGTATGTGTTTCAACGCAGTTTTCACGAAACATTTGGTTCATATTACACAAGGCAAACTCTGTCATCGAATGAGGTGAATTTGATTACGAAAAGTCAAAAAAAAGAAGAAAAAAAAAAGAAAAGGACACCCCTCTTTCGAGCGGTGGTATGCACCGTTCCATAGTTCGCATGGAGGTGTAGAAGAGTCCCATCTGGAGCAGAAGGTAGGGGAGGGGGGGGGGATTGGAGAGTCGGCCTCAGGGCTGACCGAGTTCCTGCTGAGCCTGCTGACTGATGGGAGTAGTAGCTTAAGGAGAAGTTAGTGTTCACAGGACAGAGGCGGTTTGCTGAGGGTTTGTGGGTGGTGGTCCGTTGGAGGGGTTGGGGTGGGAGGGGGGTGGTGGTGTTGATCTCTCCTCTCTCCGGCGCCGGCCCTTATAACTCGTCGTGCTTCTCCTCGCCGTCCGAGTCCTCGCTGTCGCCGTCCTGATCGTCCACGTCTTCCAAATCCTGAGAGAGAGGGGGGGGGGGGGATCAGAGGAGAGATGCTTCAACATGTGATAAACACAGATCATCCTCCACTTCAAACTTGTCGGGGATTGACAGGCTAGTTCATGCACACAGCCGCTGTGCATATTTCACCCTAGCATCAGTGTCAGACAGGATTATAAATACTCGACACAAACCTCACAGAGGCCCGTGTATCCCCTATACATCCTCAGCTAACCCAACCAGCGGGCGTCGTGACACGTGTAGGCCTTTACGCGTAAACAAGGCCGAGTCGCAACCCAAGCATAAAGATGACATCTCTCTCTTCATGAGGTCAGCTTTAAGGAGGTGGCTGGGGTCGGGGGGGGGGGTGTTGACTGGAATGAGCGTGTGGCGAATGTGGACGAGGCAAGGCATGTGTTGACTGAGGATGGTGGGAGGGTGTGTGTGGGGAAAGAGGGGGGGGGGGGGGGGGAGTGTTGGTGCAGCGCTGCAGGGAGGGGCGGTTTCTAGGGGCTTCATCAGTAAACAGCAGCAGCAGCAGCTGTGGTGGGCATTAGATCCAGCAGCCGGACCCCTGTAATTAGATTTCTGAGAAGGAGGATGGGGGGGGAGGGGGGTGGTGGTGGTGGTGGTGAGGGCTGGGGGGGGGGGGAGGCTGGTTTGAGCTGGATCTCCTGTGGGTCTTGGATGCGGGCCCTGGCCCTAACACCCACTGGAGGTGCCAGAGGTGTGAAAATCAGGAGGTCCATCCCTCTGCCTCCCCCAACCAAAACACCAAGCTAGAATCTCTGCTTTAGGTTGGAGTGGGGGGAGTCGAGACTAGGGAGAAAGGAGCATGGGGGGAGGAGAGGGAAGAGCTGGCTTGGATGGCTAAGGAGAGGCTGCGCAGGACCAGGGAAGCCTGGTAATGTTTATGTGGCTCAGCTCTGTGAGCCGTGAATAACAGCCATCTAACATAACCACAGACTATCAATGGCACTTCAGGCCTGCTCTCACCTACACACACACACACAGAGACCTGGGGGATAACTCCGCACATTGACTCGGTAGTAAAATATTTACAAGAGCTGATATGGGAGCGTTTTCCATATCCGCTTAAGACGTCGGCCATCTTGTTATTGATGCACGCTCATCAGCTTCAAGCAGTCAGTAACATGAGCCTTTGGAACTGATGAGACCAGCATCTCGGCACCTGTAAAGGGCTGGGTTTTAATTGCCGCTCTCCAGGGGTTTACTCACGTCGACCTCCTCGTCCACCTCCGCTCCCTCGGGCGCCCCGCCGTCCAGACCGCCGCTCTCCAGGAACTTGGTGAAGCCCTCCAGCGTCCTCTCGCCGTTGTAGTCGATCACCTGGGAGACGAGACGCAGCGTTTAACACTCCGGGGTGACACACACCTCATCAAACACACACTCATGCAAAGACTGAGGAGTTTGAGGCAAGTTCCAGTATAACGCTCCAATGGGGCCTGGTGGTTACAAAACACTCCTTAATAAAAGGGTTGCAGAAACTCAGTCTTTCATTTAATACTACTATGGGCCCAGTAAATGAGGTACTGCAATAACATGAGACTGGAGATATACAGCCAGGGTGATGGGGGGGCGGGGGGGGGGGGCGGCGTTACCATGATACTCATACAGACGTCTACCTCACACACACACACTACGCCTCAGCCGGCACGTCTCAAGTCCACCCAGTCCATAATGAGCTGTCAGAGCCCGAGTCTCTGGTGCAGCTGCCTCCTCTGTCCCAGAACACCTCCCAGCTTGGCTGCTCTCTCGCAGGGCCCCGTGGGCAGGGCAGGGGCCGTGGGGGTCAAACCCCTGGTTCTTAGCGAAAGGGAATCCCCTTTTCTATGAAGGCGGCCAACCTCTCCCAGCCCGCCTGCTCCATGGAGCCCCAGGGGGACAGGCTGGAGGGTCGTGAGGAGACCCTGGGTTGGGGTGAAGGGGTCAGCAGCAGGGGGGTACGAGAGAGAGCGGAGGGTGGTGGTCTCCTGGAGAGGAAGTCATTGATGGGACACTAGGAGGCTGCGAGGCAGTAAACACCGCCACAAAGGCAGGCTGGAAGAGCCGGGCCGGCAGCTAGGGTGTCGGCACGTGTGGCTCGCACGGCTAAATCGGTGAAGGCTGCTTGAGTCACACGGGGGGGGGCAACAAATAATTAGCTGAACGATGATACCCACCCTGCGACGCCCGAGGGAAAGTGTGAAATCACCACCGAGCCGGGTGGATGGACGGAGGGGGGTAAACTAGTTTGGGAGGTGGAGGATGGATCAAACGGCTAGGTGGATGAAGGGAGAGGGTATGGGGTGGCTAGCGTCACTGAGCTTCCCAAGCAGAACGTGAGGCTCCTGCATGGCTCGCCTGAGACACTTCCTCCCTTTAGCGGTCACCGCTGTTTTACCGGACAGAAAAAGGAGCGCGAGAGCTGAACTGGCGGTTTTGAGGAGAGACTCACCTTGCGGTCGTCGCCCGCGGGGAAGAACTTGAGCGTGGGGAAGCTGTGCACTTTGACGGTGTCCACCTCGTTGGCGGTGGAGTCCATCTTGGCCACGATGATGTCTTCACTGTCCTTGAACTGCTCCCCCAGCTTCTCCCAGATGGGGGTGAGCTGTTTGCAGTGGCCGCACCAGGGGGCGTCTGAGCGGGGAGGAAGGGAGAGCGGTCAGGGTGTTAGAGGAGGGACGCGAGTTAGGATTTATTTTTCAAATCTAGTTTAACTAGGTTTTATTTTAGTTTAACCATTTCTTTTATACATTTTCATATATATTTTCATATTATATTTTTGTCTTATTTTGAGTGCGAGAACCAACGCTGCCGTGACCTTTTATCATTGCTGACATGAACGCAATCAGTCGTGCAGTTACAGCACGGTTAAAAATACCTCTTCAAATGCATGTCTGCATGCACGGAACATTTACTAAAAAAGATGCATGTCTAGATGGTCCATTCTGCTTTCAGCAGTTTCAATAAGACCAAGAGCTTGACTGTTGGCCATTAAACTAAGCCTGTGGCTTTCAGTAGAGTGGGACTGGCAGCTGGGTTCATGACAGGTGAGCCAGTCCTGGTGCCCTGGGCCTTGGCACCAACCCAGTCAGAGGACTGACGAGCACTGAGCATGGCACAGCTTATGACCCACCCCCACCCCACCAATCCTATGGACTGGTAGCATCCCCTATGGGGTGACTGAACGTGAGCAACATCAAAAGCTCCAGCGATGGAACATTCCCCCCCCCACAGGTCCCTTAACAGAAAGACTACACTTAGGGAGAGAGGGCTATTAAAATCCACACGGACGCTAAATGAGTCCTCGTGTTTTCATTCTCGGTGTCTAGGGTTGCCTTCATTGATTAGCAGGAGGATGTGATCTTGACCGTCTTGTGCACCAGCGGGTTAGCGCTGGAAGAGGCCGGCAGGCAGGGGGGGGGGGGGGAGGATGAGGGTGCAACTCAGGTTTCAGACTGTCTGTCCATGCACATCACCCTTCTCCCTGCTAGGGGGGGGGGTTATCAAAAGGAGAGCCCCTTAAAATATGTCCGGGTCGCTTGCACACCTCCCCCCCGGGGAGGTTGAGCACATAGCAGGCATGGTTGTCGCGCAGTCATGCCCCTGTGGCGTGGGCTCTGCCCTGGGCGTACGGCCAGGTGGCTACAGCCACCCAGGGTACGGGGAGAGGTGGGGGTACAAATTCTTTTTTAAATGCTTACAAAACTCGACGAAGACGTTCTTGGTGGGGTTGAAGACGACTTCCTCGAAGAGCTTGCCCACCAGGACCTTGACGGGGTTCTTGTCCCAGTCCTCGGGGACATCCTGGCTCATGAGGTGGGGCTGCAGGGGACACAAGAGGGCATGCACGATGAACGGAAATGTTCCATCATCTTCAGCGAGGAAAACGGACATTTATGTTTCGACACGTACTGGGCATATGACGCCAAACCCATTTTAAAATACCCACGACAAACGTACACTTCTAAAATCGTGATGAACTCCTTCATGTTGCACATCTGGGAAAACGGTTCAATTGCTACTGACTGTGGGTTTGCTGCTAGTGAGGGGCTGAGGGCTCAAGGCACCTTGGCTAGCAGTACATGTGGGTAATGGAGCTAGTCCATAGGAGCAGCAAGGCACAGACTGTTCTTTAGGTCAGCCTGCAGCCTGACCTATACTACTGAACTCCTTTTAGGAGAGGGGCCAACATGTTCTTGGTTAGAGACCCATGCGACAGTTGACAGTGACAAACGCCTTCAGGCGCAACCCCCGCGGCATGCCGCCATTTCTCACGGGCACACAGCGCTGTAACGCGCCCATTCGAGCCCCGTCAACCATTACATGTAGTTCATTTAGCAGACGCTCTTATCCAGAGCGACTTACAGTAAGCACAGGGACATTCCCCCGAGGCAAGTAGGGTGAAGTGCCTTGCCCAAGGACACAACGTCATTTGGCACGGACAGGAATCGAACTCGCAACCTTCAGATTACTGGCCCGATTCCCTAACCGCTCAGCCACCTGACTCAATCATAAAACGTGTTTGTCCTACGCCGCCGCACCTTGAGTTTGCCATCTGTGAAGAGCGTGCAGAAGGCGATGATGTTCTCGGCGGTGATGGCCTCGTTCTCGGGCTTGTACTTGGTCATCTCGTCCTCCAGGGTGATGAGGCGGATGGCGGGGCACTCCTCCTTCTTCAGGCCGAAGAACTCCAGGATGCGCTGGTTGTCATCGATCTTGCTGTCGATGAAGATGAAGAGGATCTGCAGAGGGGGAAGAGGATGATGGGAAACTTGCATCACGACTGACCCTTGAAGTAGGGCGGGGGTGGGTCGACCATGAAGGATGGTTTGAGCAAACCTTCAAAGAACTTCCACAATGCAGCATACATTCAAAGCAGCAGCAACACATTTCAGATCCACACACCTTGCCCTTGAAGCCCTCGGCTGCCTTCTTAAACTGGTCCATCTTTTCCTGGAAGTCAGCGGCTGCCTTGGGCACGAACAGGAGAATGTGGGACTTGATTTCTCCTCCGAAGATCTTGGGGGCAGTCTGGAGGGGACGGAACATGAATGCTTACACATGAAGAGGCAGCCCCTCGCGATTAGCGGGAGAAACTCAAATAAACAACGGGTCTATATAACTGAGGGGCAGATTGTGTGGAATGAATTCAGGTGCAACACTAAAAGTGCAGATTGGGAAACTGTAGGTAGCTTCTGCAGACATTGGAAGGCGTTTATGTGGGACGTGTTTGATGGAACAGTTACCTGCTCGGTGAATTCAATGACCAGAGGCAGCTGGTTGGACTTGATGAAGGCCAGCAGGTTCTCCTTGGTGAGCTCCCCGTCGAAGGTGTTGCGGCCCTCGTCAAACTGTCAACGTTACAGAAAACAGACTTTAGCTGGTGCTCGATAATCCCCCCCCCCCCCACCCCCCCCTTTTCCCTTGCCCAGCTGGGGTCTATATCTAACCGGTTCTGCCTGGGAACTCAGGAAAAGACATTAAACCTTAACATTAGACTTACTGGACCCCCTTGGACACCCCAGGAGGTTGGACTGGGGGGTTTTATTGAGTGTTAAGAATAGCAGCACACGCCTAGAGCCAGGCAGCTCTCGCTGGCACACAATGGAGTGTTGGAAACGTATGCGGGTGTTCCACCACAGGACTTACGGACACCGACTGTGAAACCAGAGTCCTGTTCCTAACAGGAAGTAAAAAGACCAAAAAACTAAAAAAGTCCTGTACTTGTTCTAACCCAGAGAAATTGTGTGAGAGGAGTGGGTCAGGAAAGGAGGGGCTTGTTGATGCGACAAGATGAAGCAACCTCATCCATGTCTCGATAAACCACTTCCAAAATCACAGCCAAGGAACCTATAGAACGACAGCATGTGAAGGCCCGCCCTTGGACTGCAAAAGGCACCAATCAGCAGCGACCAAATATAGGATTTAAAGAAAAATCTCATGACATTTGAAGGGAGATGGAATAAATGGCCAGCCAAGCCTGAATTTGTTTGTCTTAGACGAATGTGTTTGCCATCGCTCATTCAAAGTGATACAATGCGAAGTGACTAAGAACCATTTCCCAAAGAAGGTTCCGAAATGAACCATTGAACCAATGAAAATCAATACCGTCCCCCACAGACTCCTTGATGACGAGCAGAAGGATTACCTCATACATTTAAAATACAGAGAAGGGGGATGTAAGAGCAACACATGACATAACTCTAATGGACTGCCCATGTGGAGCCAGTTCACCCTTGTCGTCTTGGCTGACCTTTGAGCCAAGTCTCACTCAGCAGCCAACAAGCCTCCGATTATGTCGATCGAGTGAAAGAAATATGGTTATGTAATGAGGATGGAACATAATATCGATTTCTTCACACCCTGGAAGACCACTCGATCATTTGAGTAGGTTGGAATGAAGGTCATGGCCTCTCATGATCCTGATAACTACCTTCACTAGGGGGTCAAATGACTGAGCGGTTCGGCAATCGGGCTACCAATCAGAATGTTTCCGGGTTCGATTCTGGCCGTGCCAAATGACGTTGTGTCCCTGGGCAAGGCACTTCACCCTACTTGCCTCGGGGGAATGTCTAATGTCTTACTGTACGTCGCTCTGGATAAGAGTGTCTGCTAAATGACTAAATGTAGATGTGTCCCGCTAACTTCGAAACCAAACTAAAAAGAACAGTGACAATCTCTGCCCTCAGAAGTCATGCTGGCAACTAATTCCGTCACGAGCCTAGAAGGTAGGCTGGACGACATTTGTGCGCCATCAACCTTCTAGACGCTTCCGAACCTCGATGACTTCATCCTCAGCGTGACCCAGCGCAGACGGCGAAGAGCCCAAAAGCAGGAGGACCGGGGAGAAGCTCGCCGCGCTGTCCAAGGGACAGAATTAGCACTGGAGACCAGATAGGCCCGCAGATATGGAAGACGGGCTTGTAGCTCGTAAAGCATGGAGCTGTCTGCAGACTATTCAAGTAGCCCATTTGGACACAGAACTAGTGTGGGATGCATTACACTAGTGATATACTGATACTTAAAAGGGGATGGTCGGCCTGTTAAGCGTATTTATAAATCATTTTGACTTGGTCAAATGTGTCAGAGTCCCTAGAGAGCTTTGGGGGCACAGCTATGAATGTTGGCTAATGTTAAGAAACCCAAGATGTGGGTTGAAGTAGAAAATATCTACAGTGCATGTGTGCCCGAGTAAAAAAATATCAAAGGCAGAAATTGTCAATTTTCGGTAGCGCCGGTAACTTGACACACCAAAACAGGAAATAAATCCTACCTTCTTGAAGAGGACAACACCGTCCTTGGACACCTCGTACTTGGCGTACACGGCGTCGTCTGAGGTGATGCCGAACGGCACGTCGTCGACAGCCTCACCGGACTTCAGGAAGGCCTTGGCGCCCTCAGACTCGACGTCCTGTGGGGAGAAAGGGAAACGCCTGGCTCAGAGGAACCCAGTCTTACATGTAGTAGGAGGAACGAGAAACGGCAAGGAAAACAGATCCCTCCCCTTTCGAATTCTGACAAGCGGCGTTTTAACCCAGGGGGGGCTACCGTCTCACCTTGAAGAAGCCGATGACGGCAACCTCGTTGTCGGCGATCATGGACTCGGCCTGGGTGACCTCGGTGAGGGTGGTGGCGGCAGGTCCCGTGCGCTTCTTCAGCCAGTTGACGATGTCATCGGCCTGTCTGCCAGCTGCAGCAGACAAAGACAGGCACAGTTACCTCGGGCCGTGTTCCAACACTTCCCACAGTTACCTCGGGCCGTGTTCCAACACTTCCCACAGTTACCTCGGGCCGTGTTCCAACACTTCCCACAGTTACTTCAGGCCGTGTTCCAACACTTCCCACAGTTACCTCGGGCCGTGTTCCAACACTTCCCACAGTTACCTCGGGCCGTGTTCCAACACTTCCCACAGTTACCTCGGGCCGTGTTCCAACACTTCCCACAGTTACCTCGGGCCGTGTTCCAACACTTCCCACAGTTACCTCGGGCAGTGTTCCAACACTTCCCACAGTTACCTCAGGCCGTATTCCAACACGTCCCACAGTTACCTCGGGCCGTGTTCCAACACTTCCCAGTTACCCCAGGCCGAGTTCCAACACTTCCCAGTTACCCCAGGCCGAGTTCCAACACTAACCAAAGCACCCTTAACGGTCCAGCTTTGTTACCACCGGCACCATTTCATAAGTATAAAGCAGGATAAGAAGATGAGAGAGAACATCTCCACTATTCAAATTAGGATTTCAATTCAAAATGTCTGTGACTCGTGTTTACAAAAGGCAAGGTGAGAAGTGAAAAGGGGAAGATTGAAAGTAGTATTTGGACACGGCCCAGATCACCAGACCAGCCTGGTATCCACGGATACAAAGGGTACAGCCAGACGCAGATCAAACAACGGTGCAGAGGAAATAAGTAAAGTAAATTCCCTCTTATCCGTTTCACCATTTCTCCTCCCACCGGACTACACCCAGCAACCGTATCACTACGCAGAAAGAAAGGGTGAGTCTGCAAATGGACACGACACGCTTCCCTCTGCGCGGTGATACGGTTGGCGGGTGTAGTTGGGTTGAGAGAAAATAGACCCTAGATGAGACTGTTCACAACAAGGCATGTGGATTATCTTGAGGAACCAGGTCATAATTTCTGGAAAGAGACACTGCCGTTTTTCAAATGTTCTTCTTTGGTGCTTTGAGCACCGAGTGTCATCTAGTTCCATTATATTTCTGAGAAGGTAGACATCTCAAACTCAGTAACTCCCACCAAAACAATCTAGATGGATACATAGCACTGCAGCTAAGAGGAAAAATATGCATTTAGATTTTGGGATGAATTGCTCCTTTAACCTGCATACTTTTTAAATGGGGGAGGTGGGGGGGGTTGTAATGGTGGACTACAGCCACTGGGAGGCGTTAGTTAGTACACCACAGACAGACAAGCTTGAGACAGCTGGAGAAGGGATTCTGCCTGTGGTCTTATGACCACACCTCTTGGGAGCCCCCACAAAGAAAGTGTGTGTGAGAAAGAGTGAGAGAAAGAGAAGAGAAAAGAGAGAGTGGATGCAGAGTAAGCAGGCTGGGCTGGCTTTCCCCTCCACACAAGTTTCCAGCCCCCCTCTCCCTCCCCCCCCCTTTTAAAACCACATAGCTCTGGCCCCGCCCACCAGAGGGAACGTGAGGAACTGCACATCGCACAGCTGGGCTGCTTGGACTGGGAGTGAGAGAGGGGGAGAGAGAGACATACAGAGACAGCTGGAGCGAGAGAGCGTGTGGGTAGAATGTATGGAGGAGGGGGCCCCCGACTTTACTCACAGTCGTAAGGGGCGGAGGGAATGGCCCATTCACCCGACTCATTCTGCTGACTGATGGGAGTCACGCTAGCGGCACGACTGAGGTCATTACCAGCCGCCCGAGACGCCGCTCAGAAAATAACCACCTAATCGCCTGCTGCTTTAACCTCCTGGGCCGTCCATGTCTCGGACATTACCCAAGATTGTGTGGCTCAGATCAAATCAATGTCCTGTTCAGTGGGGCACTTTGGCATTGTTTCATTCAACCGTTATAGATAATGACTGAAAGGGTTGAGATAAAAAAATATACCGGGTACAGTGTGAGGTGGGTGCATCTGATTTAGAGTGGAGTGGAGGAGCACTTTATTGATCCTCTAGGGGAAATGGCACTGTTACAGCAGCAGGGGCAACGGAATACGCAACAAATACAACTGAGCATACAAAATGCATCAGGAAGTACTGACTGATTCACAAGACAAGAGGCAGGTCACTGTACAGCAAGGTGCAATCTGTGCCACCAGACTAATTCCTTATCGCGAGGCGTCATCTCCAGTTACAGAAGCAAAGCGGGTGGAAACCACAAACCGAACCAACGCGGACAAAACTGGTTTAACGGTGGAAGTCTTTGACTGGCGTCGCTGACGTTCAGTGCCGCCACTCACCAGAGTATTCTTTGGGTGA
Organism: Osmerus mordax; assembly: GCF_038355195.1. NCBI lineage: Eukaryota > Metazoa > Chordata > Actinopteri > Osmeriformes > Osmeridae > Osmerus > Osmerus mordax. The sequence continues at coordinate 9,666,443 of NC_090070.1, read as the reverse complement.
CTCCTTCTCTCCTCCCTTGAAGAACTTGATGGTGGGGTAGCCTCGGACGCCGAACTCCTGGGCCAGGTCGGCCTCCTCGGTGGCGTCTACCTTCCCCAGGCGTATCTCGGAGCCATCTTTCTTCAGCATGCCCGCAGCTTTGGCAAACTCTGGGGCCAGAGCCTTGCAGTGACCACACCATGGGGCATCTAGAGTAGGAGAGAGAGAGATGGAGACAGGAGGAGGGGGGGGGGTAGATTTGTTCATTTTTAGATTAAGTAATATTGGGGTGTACTACTGCTCTGAATGTGTGTATTTTCTACAGTGGCTGGTCAAGATGGCAATGTGTAATAATGATGTACAGGCACCATTAAGTATTGTTGTAAGATCAAAGTCTAAAGGTAATTTCTTTTAACAAATTTAATGGCAATCATTTACCTATAATTGTTCACCAGATTGGTTTGTCATACCATCCACTAAAATACGACTAGCTGCAAATTTTATGGCCCCAATTCTGGAGGTGAAACGTGCAATTCTGATAAAAACTGTTAAACATATTGAACAGTTGAACTCTGCTAAGTACACGTCAACCTAGCACCTCATCCAACCCCCAAGGTCCCGCCCTTCTGTGAGATACGTGGGCAAACAAATGACCCTCCCCCAACAGCGCTCATTGGAAAGTACAACTCGTGGAGCATTCTCACTGGTCTACAGGCGTGTCAAACACCACATTCTGAACAGTTTGACAGTCTTGAAAAGAGATGCGCCTCTAGGGCACAATATATTCACAATAAAAGAATCCCTACCAACGAGTAGTCTATAGTCTTGTAATATAACTGAGTTAACAATCTGAATCAATCTGAGATCTTAAGAGACAAGATCAGGAAATCGAAACGATTTCAACCAGACCAGAAAACCACATCTCTCAATCGAAACTTGGGCAGGAAATAAAAACGCACATCTACACGTCATTCTGGCAAATAAACGTTTACCAGTCCCCACGTTAAACCTGTTACTTGACAAATGATGTGCAAGCGCAGACAATGTGTAAGCTCTTCAAATGGCAAGACCTACAACAGACCACTTTAGAGACAACATGCATTACAATCATAATCCAGATGCAGAAACACATCCACGTGTAACGTTTACAAACTTACAGAAGCAATAATTTGGCACGAACCAATAAAACAAAACTGCCCATGGTTGATGTTCGTCAGCAAGCAGTAATACATTACTAGATTAGCCTACCCATCTAGCGAATGCTGTATTTTTTATATCAGACGGAATGTGAGCATGTCTGTAGCTTCATTTCGCTGGTTGGTGACTGTATATTAAACACATTTTAATAAAGCACGTAAAATATAGCTTTGACGGGCCCTGTCCTATTCACATAATGAGAACGCAAACATTTATCTAGTTTGAATAAAGCTTCGGCAAAGTAAGGTTGGTAAACATTAGCTTGACGGTTGGTTACGATTTGCTAGTTCTACTTATTAGGCAGAACGCCTGAGACGAGCGAGCCAACAAGCATTATGTCACCTCGCATACCTAGCTACATGGATTTGTGATAACATGAATCAGATACAGCTAGCTAGTTAGCTCTGCTCTGGCTACCTGGTCAAGTTCACACCGGCTGCTTAGCTAACTCCCAATGATCTAAGCTACCTTCAAATTGGAATACATTAATGCAGTTTTTGAAAAGTAGGCAACGTCAACTACATCATGCGTCTTTAGCGTATTGGCTACTTACAAAACTCAACAAGAATATTTGGGTGAGCTTTCAGTGCATCCTCGAAGTTAGTTTTCTTCAGAACCAGGACATCTTCTTCCTCGGTGATTTCAGCCCTGCTTGCCACAGCCAGTGTGCAGAGTAGGAAAAACTTCAACATGGTCACGGTCGACTGCGCTTTCTGATAAGTAATTTAACTGTAGCAAACAGACCAAATAATCGGAGGATATCGGTGTAATTTCGAGTAACGGTAGCAACTGCAAGCTTGTGTTTTGTGTCTGCCGCTACTAACGTGGCATTGCGCGCAGGAACCAGAAGGGTCAGCCGAGGTGCGCATGCGCATTTATTAAGCAGAAAGCAGTTCGTGTTGAATTTTGACTGGACCACAGCTAACGACACCTGGAAGTGAATGCCGTAATTCGTTGTTGATTGTTTGGAGTCTGACGGTGCTTTTAATTTGGGGAGAGATGTATTTTGAGACTTGTTGATATAAAGGATGAGTTCCAGTGAACTCGTAAATCACATCTAAGCTTTGTCATTTTTAATGTATTCAATGTATCTACATAAAGTATTATGTAAAATGGCAAATGCCTCGATTACTATGGAGTCAATCAGCCAGAAGATTATTTACACCAATCAATGATTAATGGAGGCAGTCAGAATCACCCCGTAGTATTAAACCAAAATTAGCTTGAAATCAAATTGCTAATCATCTGACGAAGGTATGGCTTCTGAATCCAACAACTCTGTTGAGTGACAACGAAGTTCAGTAAATTCGTTTTTGGGAGACGTGTTCACGAGAGGGTTAAGAACACGTTTCTCTTTCCCGTTTCAGGGTTCAACAGAGGTAGACGTCTGTCAGTGACTGAGCATGACAAAGCAAAAATAACCTGTTGCCAAGCATATGCAAACGATTTACTCTTCACAATCTAAAGTAACAATTTCTCAATTCAGTTATTAACAGTGACTGATAAAATTGGCTGAGTAGGGCATAATTGTTTCAAGCAAATACAGATACAGGAATGCATAAGCTACTGACAGCCTATTGCTGACCAAGTGGTATTTTTTCCTTTGTCCTATCAGATAGGCCCTACACAATCACAAACACTCAGGGAAGACAGTGAAAAACGTTGAGAAATTGTTTATTTATTCCTATAATAGATGGAAAACTGTCTTTTAAGTAACTTAATTAGATTGGCAGAGTCAGTATGAAATGTACTTTAGTGTAAAACAAGCTGGAAAAACATGAATTCAAAACATTTCTGCAAATGCAGAAACACTTGTCTAACAGGCCAGAGTGGGTACCAACTGTCAGCCATGCGATCTACAGAATGTAATCTGATTGGTTTAAACCTTCTGCTGTTGTTCCCAGTCAGTCTTGGCCACATCATCTCTCCTGCCCTGTGATGTGTCCTTCCTCAACCCCCCTCCCCACACACACGCACACACTTTCTCTCTCACATTAATTCCAGTTTACCTTCTAGTTACATTCCATTTACATTTAGACATTTAGCAGACGCTCTTATCCAGAGCGACTTACAGTAAGTACAGGGACATTCCCCCGAGGCAAGTAGGGTGAAGTGCCTTGCCCAAGGACACAATGTCAGTTGGCATGACCGGGAATCGAACAGGCAACCTTCGGATTACTAGCCCGATTCCCTCACCGCTCAGCCACCTGACTCCCCTTGTTCCTTGCAAAGTAGTGCTGGGAATTTGCGGTGGAAGCAAGGCTTTTCTTAAATGCCTCTCCCTGCGCCCACTAACTGCTCTGCATGTAGTCTGAGCTCATGGTTCCTGGTGGCCATTCAACAACAGAACTGGGACTCGGCGGTGCTGAGGGCATCTCAACTGTTCAGTTTAACAGCCTTGTCCTTCTGTGGGTTCACAAACTCAATGGGCTGAGTGCAGAAAGCTTTAAACTGGGCATTCTCACCTCACCTCACCCCCCCCCCCCCCCCACACACACACATACACTCTCAAGCAGATCCTCATCTTGCACTTTCCATTTTCAAGGCAAATAAAAAAATTACAACGTGAGGAAGTGGCCGAATGAACCTAATGCATTCACAAAGGGGGAACGGCGTAACGAGCGCCGCTGCACAGGTCAATCCACACACAGCACCGGAGGCGAAGTTATGACCAATTCCGTGAGGTCATTCAATTAGCTCTTAATGAGTTTCTTACAGGGATCACGGCAGATGAGAACACAGGACAGGATGTACGACGACGCGTAAGAGCTTTCCGATGAATGGGTTGCCATGCCGACGATACCCTAACTGCCTTGCAGTTCTGTTGACCTTGGGATTGGTGCTGCTGGGTATTTTTAACACAGGGTTGTGCTGCGGAGAGGATTTCAATGCTTTTTCAAAGAATATTCATGAACAAAGGAGAAAATATTGAGAGGGCCAGTTCAACATAGAACCTTTAAACCATTGTGCGACGGTAATTTAATTAGAATGCTGCTTTTGTATGTCTTATCTCCTTAAATCCACAGCGAAATATTTACATATAAGGGCATTTTCCTATCAATTGACTGATAAAGTCTATGGTCAAAAAGTTTCAACAGTTTTTCCAAGAGAAGCCTCAGAGTTGTTGCCACGGTTGCCACTTCTGTTTAAGTGACACATCATCCTTCCGCCTCAGTCCATATGTGTGACAATTTTTGCCTCAACACTGCATCATGTTTACAAGGCTGATCTGATCCCATAGCCAATGTGGATCTGCGTTTGTTTTATACTGGAGCTCCTTCTTTTCTCCCAGTTCAGGATATGTGTATCAGCACTACATGTTATTTGGTGCTGTGACCATATGCCAATCTTGTAAAGAAAGACATGCAGTAGCAATCTTCATTGTAAACTGAAAGTCAGTAATGGGATTTGACCACATGATGGCACAATTCACAAACTTGACATGAGAAAGACAGCCCTCCCAGGCAGAAGCGATCATGCTAGTCCAGAGCCCTCTAGTGGTGGGTGTTGTGTGTTTTGCATACCATGCAGACAGCATGTGCTGAATTGTATGTCAGACAAGTTGGTCTTGAACCCTGGTTCTCAGAGCTCACTGTCCTGTATGTTTTCCCTGCTCCAAAACACTTGATTCAAATGAATGGGTTGTTAATGAGCTCTGCAAAAGCATGCTAACGACCATTCATTTGAATCGGGTGTTTTGGAGCAGGGAAACATCTTAAACATGCAGGACAGGGGCCTTGAGGACCAAGGTTGAGGACCACCGTGCAGAACTCCTGAACTAACGCAACCTTCTACTAAAATGCGACCTTCGACATATATGTTATACATTAATATTAGATATAGGCCTACAATAAGAATAATATCATCCAAGGATAAGATTTATATGAAGTAACATTGCAATATTGGTGAACCAAAAATGATCTTCCTCTCCAACATCCGACACATTTGTATTCAGCCTGGCAGGATATGATGTCATAGACACAATATCCCAACAGGTCATGGCCAGCTGGAGATAGGCAGCTCCTATGTTTTTATTCAATCACTGTTTCCATAGCGACCTGTATGACACAGTCTAACAGACAGATGGTTGTTGTCCGGACTCTACGGGGTGGTGTGTGTGCGTGTGTGCAGACATGTGTACAGTCTCGTGCTCGCTCTAAATACAAAATCCCCGAATTCCGGGAGATTGTATAGCATTTGCGGGCGTCCGGGAGCCGCTATTGAAATGCGGGAGACTCCCGGAACTTCCAGGAGACTTGGGATGTGTGTGTGTGTGTGTGTGTGGGCTTGATAGTAAGAAGGTTATCGTCCCTAAAACAGACCTCCCTTCAAAAAGGAAGTGGGGGATTTTCTATGTGCACCAATCAGTCATGCATTTAGGGTTTTAAAGAAGATGAAAGGAAGCCCATGTAAATATGACTCTACCGTAGGGGCAGAGAGGAGTCCAACCACACTCTCCTCCACCATCAGAGGTTACGAAGCATTACACAAGGTAAACAGTCTCTCACCCCCATGAGAAAAGATGAAACTGGCATCCAGAGAAAGGATTTAGAACTGTATTTGCCAACTGCACCGTTACAATATTTACAACTGATATAACATAAGAATATCTTACTTAACAATTCTGCGAAAGAAAAAGTTGGGATTAGAATGGAGAATAAAAAATAAAAATAAAAACTTGAGACAATAATGGACCAGTGTTAGTCCACAGGAACAGGGAGGTCATGGTGGTTGAGCTGTGGTTGGTCGTGGTTAAGCTCTGGTTGTTCAGTGTTGAGGCTGGCGTACTCCACCGAACCCTGCTGACAGAGTTTCATATGAGACCAAAAATCCTCCACAAAGATAGAATTAGAGAAGGCCACAACGTTATAAAAGGGATATTTTCATTATCTCAGGATCTAAGATCTAGATATGCGAAACTCAGTGTCCACCCTGAATCTCAATCACACAAGTCCATCCCAATTCTTCCAGACTCAACCCCCTTTCAACCCCATCAAAGAGAATCCGCTGTCTTTAGATCATGAGGTCATAAAGGAAAAATGAGCTCTCCCCTGTAACAGACAGTTACAGGCGAGCCCACCAGACTGCCTCCAGAACCAAGTAAGGACATAAACAAAGCCGCCATGGGGCAAGTCTGGGCCTGTTGTAACCGTTTGATGGCCCTAGTGAGGATAGTGTGTCATCGGGGATGGGCCTGGAGACCTGGAGACCGGCCTACTGCACTGATGGGACTGAGTGATAGGGAAGGAAGCACCAGCCCAGCTCCCTTTGTTCTCGGCTGGAAACTTTGACCACCGTTTCCCCTCTCGAGCAGAGTAATTACTATACCTAGTAGCCTGGAGTGGTAGTATGACTGGGGCTGTTTTGTTATAAGAGAGGCAAGGAGAGGGAAGGAGGAGGAGGGAAATTGAGGGAGGAAGGAAAGGAATAAGGGCGATGGAATAGAGGGAATGAGAACGAGAGGGGAAGGGAGAGTGGCTTTTCTTCGTCACTCATCACCGATTCTGTCGGTTGGGGTAAAGGTCACGTTTGATTATTGAGCGTGTTAGCTTTGTGTCGTTGCTTAGGCTGTCACTGTGACAAAGAACCACTGCTGTGGTGTAAACTAAAAATCTCACTAACATCAGGAACAGTAGCTCTGGATAAGAGCGTCTGCTTAAAAATGACTAAATGTAGCACACTTGCACAAAATGCTATAACACGCTAACAATTCTCAATTGTTGTTAGTATAACCAGAACATTGCAAATCGGTTTTAAAGACAATCCATTTAAAAGTTTACTTACATAGTCATGGGGGTCAAGGTCACCTGGGAAAACATGGAGAATTAGTCACTAAGGCAGCTGGTGTGTGTGTGTCTGTGTGTGTGCCTGTGTGTGTGCCTGTGTGTGTGCCTGTGTGTGTCTGTGCGTATGCAACACTGGGAGGACACGTAATGATTCATATGACCACAGGTTCCTTTGACAACCCCTTTCAATACTGAGCTGGCATGCATAGAAGATTTTCACGAGCCGCTTGACAGTTCCAGTGACATTCTGAGTCACTGTTTCCCACAGCCTGTTTTACTAAGCAAATGTAAAACTTTTGAAATGAGAAGACTCTGTCCTATCACCTTTCCTCACCTGTTGAACCCTTCCCTTTCATCACTCAACAACTTTATCTAATTATTTGGAAAGGAAAGAAAAATATGCAGTGGTATATTTTTTCTAGAGCTGTATATCTGGACAAAATGTCAGCCTTCTGGACACAGACATTCATTTGATAATACAGCTCCAGAAAAAATTAAGAGACCACTGCAACTTTTCCTTTTCTTTACCAAAAAGTTTGGCAGGAGAATTTTGAGTGAAAACAGAACGGTTCATTTTTTATTGCACATCATATTCATTTGTCATGTCAATAAGGGCATCATTGCTCTCCTAGAAGACGTCAATCTGCTTTTTAATCACTCTGTAAACTAAGGTATAGTTACATTTCTCAAAGGAGCAAATGTCCCAAGTTGATTATACGGTAAATATGTAAAGCTATGGTGTGTCTCCCAGAGTCTACTGGATAGACAACGTCAACAAAGGGTTCAGGCTCTTATAACAGGAAGTTCCTGCTCACAGTAACAGGAAATGGTCACCTTACTGGTCTGGTAGCTGTGGATACAAATAATGCACATCATGCCCTCGCCACTCTGCTAACCTTATGCTATGAAGTACCAGGCGAAAATCACTATGAACGGAACGTCAAGTAAAACATAGTTTGATTGTTATTTAATTAAATTAAAAAAGGTTGGTCTGAAGAGTGGGTGCAGAAAATAGTGATAAGCTTACCCAAACCTGTTGGGGAGTTCTGGAGCTCACTGTACACCGTGTCTGTGCCTTTTCTCAGAGGGACTGCACATTACAGAGAAACATTACATTTACATTTAGTCATTTAGCAGACGCTCTTATCCAGAGCGACTTACAGTAAGTACAGGGACATTTCCCCCGAGGCAAGTAGGGTGAAGTGCCTTGCCCAAGGACACAACGTCATTTTACTCGGCCGGGAATCGAACTGGCAACCTTCAGATTACTAGCCCGACTCCCTCACCGCTCAGCCACCTGACTCCCTGAAACATCACGAAGGCAGTTAGTCATCACTGACATAACCACTGATCCAACTGACACACTGGGTAATAAATGACGTACTAAAATAAAAATACGTAGAAACATTTCACTGGAAACGACTCATAATGGCCGGCCCAGATTCGGACTTGACAAACACATTTAACAAGTCTCACGCTTGAAAATAATTATCTTCGACTAAGGAGATACATTTGCGAGCGGGCCTTTTTGGCGCTATAACTGCCACAGTGCCCAAGGGGCTAACAAATACAGGGTCAATGTGAGGGACGGCTGGTATCACAAACCAGCTTAGCAATTACGTTCAACCCTTCCTGTTTATAAAGCCGAAAGATGTTTCTGGAAGCCTGGTGATCGTGGTTACGGTGACTCGGAGACATCTGAATTACAGGCAATTTGACCACTCCCAGGAAGTGGAAATCTATCTTATCAGTGGCAAGAATGTTGGAGAGGCAAACTCTGATGGTTTTGGCATGTCGATATGGGCTCAGGGAGAAGGGAAAACAGGAGGAGAGAGGGCTAAGAGAAAGAGAGAGACAGATAAGGGCACAGGAGAAAGGTGGTAAACAAGGGAAATCGAGGGGCGGGAATGAAGAAATGCCCTGCACTTTTGAGCAGTGTTTCATGGTAGCTTGATGTGACCCAGATTGAAACTATGTCTATAACTATGTCACAGACACTCTATTGCATGTGTGTGTGTGTTACCTCTGGCGGGGTCCATGGGCCGTGGGTGAACCACTTCAGTGTACTCGACGTCAGGCTCGCTAGACACAGCGCTGCTCTCCTCATCGTTGCCTGTGTTCACAATTAGGATTCACATCGCCGTCAAACAATTTGATATGTATGCATGTATGTATGTCAACAACACAGCTTCTGAAAATCCCCCAAATAAGGACAGCTCTCAACACGGCAGTCTGCAGAGAGTACATCATCCGTGTTGCAACCCTCCTGTAGGTTCCCTCTCCAACCCCAGTCGTTACAAACAGGATTCCGCTGGACATTTTGCACTCCTTGCAAAATCAGGTGTGCTGGATTTCAGGTCGGAGTGCGAACCTACAAGAGGGTAGCTGTCCGGGGGGGGGAACAGAGCCGGGAAGCCCTGCTTGGTGTGTTCCGGGTCTGCCCTGTGGAGGTAGAGCATGTGGAGTTGCGAGTCTCACCAGGGTGGGCAGATCTCTCACTCCAGACGCTGGTCCCGGCTCCATCCACCCTCACTACGAGACACAGAAACACAGAGACACATCAAGCCCACCCTTCCAGAGGCAAGGCCTGGGAGGCAGGTGGCTGAGCGGTGAGGGAGTCGGACTAGTAATCCGAAGGTTGCCAGTTCGATTCCCGGTCATGCCAACTGACGTTGTGTCCTTGGGCAAAGCACTTCACCCTACTTGCCTCGGGGGGAATGTCCCTGTATTTACTGTAAGTCGCTCTGGATAAGAGCTACTGCTAAATGACTAAATGTAATGTAATGTAAATGTAAGGCCAGGCTTGGTGATGCCTGCAGATGGAGCCTCTGGCGTCTCAATGAACCATTCAGTGAAGCAGCCGAGCCAAATGACCAATGAGGTCGAGTCCTGCTAAGTGATCTGACTACAGATCGAGAGGTCGCAGGTTCGAATCCCCATATTTTTGCTTTGGATGACAGTGTCAAACGCACAGGCGTTCAATAGGTATTATGAGGTTTATTTGGTAATTTAGATCTAGGGCCTGGCTCATCATATGGACTCAATGGGATTCGCCCTCTCTGAGCCAAGACTACTGGGGGTCGTAAACAAATCCAGTTATTAGTTCATACATCCAATCAATTTGAATCTAGCAAAAATACATAGCTGCTTTGAGTCTAAAGTCCATTTTAAGTGAATAAATGTCATGAGTAAAAAGGTTTTGGCAGATTTGAAAGCTAATCTGATTCCCCACCCCCAACATTGTTATTGTGCGTTACACACAAAGGGCTCTGTTTACGCAACACCAGACACACAATAACACGCAACCGCAAGAACTTCCCTACTGCAATTTCCCATTCCTGAATATCATTTCTGATTGTATCCTAACTCTCAGCTCGCGGCTTAATTTCCTCCACCTGCTGCCTCTCGTTAAACACACCCCGGCGCGAGACAAACAGAACTGTTTCTCCATCCAGCTGGATCTTGCCAGCTTAGGAAGTTGCTCACAGACATCATTGTCTCAGAGCTTCCAGGCTAGCTTCTGTTTGCTCAATTAGGCCTGTTATGTCTCTGCGCAGTTTACACAAAGTATTACGATGAATGCTAGCATACAAAAAAGCCAAATATGTCTTTTACGTGCAGATAAGCCATGTCAAAGACATAAGATAATGAGATTGGTATATTGAAATTATATTGGGATGCTGTTCTTGTAAGAGCAGTTTCTTCAGCAAAAAAAAAGGTACTGACACATTGCTAAATAAACTCAACTTCTTTTTTTATTCTACAAGTGTTTCTTTCAATCAGTCAGTGGATCAACCAAAAATATATACACACATTTCTACGAATGACTGTGAAGTGTACAGTATATACAATTGTCATCTAGGCTTCTAAACACACAGAAACACATGAACTGGTTACATTATTGAAAGGCATGCAGTCAAACAGGCAATACAAGGAGACAGGCACGTTGAAAGTGAAAACAGCAGACACAGACTGCATGTGGATATGACATCACAGCAGACACTGACAGCAGGGGGATATGACATCACAGCAGACACTGACAGCAGGAGGATATGACATCACAGCAGACACTGACAGCAGGAGGATATGACATCACAGCAGACACTGACAGCAGGAGGAAAGGGCCAGAGCAATGGGTCCAGGTTCACTTCAGGATGGTCTCAGTTGGCGGCCATCTTTTTTCCCACTAATAGTGCTTCCCTTCATGCCCACTATTCCCCAAACACCCTCTGAAATGTAGCCAACAGCAACATTTACAAAAAGCCAAGAGCAAAAAGCCAAATACACACTATGTGGCTATCTTCCCCACACAAATAGTATCTCCAATGTGTATTTTAACATGTGCCACTTGTCCAATTGAAGTTTTAAAAATCCATTTGGATTCGGTTTTCTACACTGTCTCCGGAATACTGTTGCTGCTCCTGTTGCTGATGTCAGCAGGAAGTGATGTCACACTATTTCGCATCCCATTGGCCGCTCTCCCCTCCATGCCGTCAAAGTGGGGCGCTGCGCCTGGAATAAGATGACATGGATGCCGCTCTCAGAACACGCTCAAAACGCCCCTGACACACCTGCACAGCTGACCGCTCTTAGCACTGCTAGAGAGCTGTCTGCCTGACTTGATTCATTCTGAATCTAAACACAACCGCTCGTAAAACGCACTTGCACGGAGACACTGTACGGGAGGTACTGTAACGCGAGTACACAGGCCTAAATACACACCCAGCCCCCGAAACTTCAAACAAGTCATCACGCATGCATTCCAGCTTGTTCACGTACAGGATGTCAACAAAACAAGTAGTTCCTCCAAGACAATACTTCCCTCTAACAGGAAGGAGTGAATGGGGGGGGTTACAAACATGCTTTGCCGGGCACACTTACCCACCAAAAGGTGACTAAGATCACCAAGGAGTGGCATGCAGGCGGTGCTAATGACATACAGCGTAAATGACACTGACCATGGGGTAGAATGTTACAAACGTGCTATGGCTGACATGAAATGGGACAAACCAACACGGGGATGACGGGGGGGGGGGGGGGGGGGAGGTGGGCACTTGATGGATGGTACAGTACTTGACGATGGACGTGCATGACAACAGTCAGTGAGACGGAGGAGAAGGAGAAGGGGGGGGGGGGGCTACCTGTGGTGGCGTCATACACCTCCGTGTTGTGGGTGAGACTCACTGTTAAAGAGTCATCTGGTTTAGGGCTCGAAGGCTTTCTGAGAAACGGCGGGAAATAAAGTCATCTTTGGCAATGGGAAATACGGGGACAAGAATCCTCGCCTTCTCCCTGCTAGCGGGACTTCAACCCGTAAGACTTTTCTAATATCACACAAAGCAACCCACTTCAATCCCAAACACAACAAACAGGCGAAACCAACTCACACTGAGAGCTCAGCGGCCGTGTCTCTTTTACCTACGGTGAGGAGAGAGGGGGGGGGGGGGGGGGAGGAGAGAGGAGGAAGAGGAGGAGGAGGGTTTCATACGTTAGTCTGGTCAGACAGAGGAGGCCTCGGTTGCCGGGGGACTGTAGGTGTCTCTACCTCGCTTGGCCCTGAAGCGCAGCACGCAGAGGAGCACCACCACAGCCACCGTGATCAGGCAGGACGCCACGATCAGGACCTTCTTCCACGTCGCGGTCTTCACTGTGAGGGGGGGGGGGGGGGTGAGGACGGTGGGGGTGGGGGGGGGGTGGGGGGGGACAAAGAGAGATAAAGGCAGAAGGGTCAGTTTTCAAGTTCCAAAACATGGCACATCTGCTTCCTTCTCTGTGGGGTCTGAAGTACCCCCCCCCCCCTCTCTCTATTCCATCCCTCCCCCTCCCCCTCCCCCTCCCCCTCCCCATCCATCTTCCTTTCTTTCCTCCTCCACCAGCCCCTCCGTGGGAGCTGCACGCTGCGTGTAATTACTCCAGCCAATGACTGCTCGCCACCGACCGCTGTGGAGTTTACCACCTCCGGGAGGGCCGGCTAGCGCCGCTGGAGGGTCGGCCCGCATCCCCGGCTGACCTGGTGCTCAGGACACAGGAAGCTAAAGAGCTAAAGGGGACGTTTAGCTCATCTTCAGGATACTGAGCACGGCCGGTGCAAATGGATACGGCACTGCTGGGGTTCGTTAACAGGGAGGTTGGATAACCTCGATACCTGGGGGCAGTGAGTGAGGGAGACGGCCGGAGGGTACAGAATATTAGTGTGTGTGTGTGTGTGGCTGCCACTGCTTTTATAATGCTCTTCACCTTCTATGGCTGGATCACGTGTGCTTTCGTGTCTGTGTACGTACCTATTTCAGCCACCACACCGACACACGCACACACACGCACGTACGTCCGCACGCACACACACACACGAGTCTTCCTCACCCTCCACGATGACCTTCTGGCTCCGGACGTTGACGTTGGCGTAGTTGATGGCCTCGCAGTAGTAGGCGCCGCTGGCCCCCTTGTCCACGCCGTGGATCACGTGGCTGGCGGTGACGGTGGCGGACGTGCTGCTGTGCAGAGACGTGGCGGCGTCGTCGCGGTACCACCTGAAGGTGATGGGAGGGGAGCCCTCGGCGCTGCAGATCAGGATGAGGTCCACCCCCTCCAGGATGTCCGACAGGGCCGGGAGCACGCTCAGGCCGGGGTCGGAGAGAGGCACTGGAGGGGGGGGGGGGGACGGGGGATGGGCCGTTAAAGGTGGACTGAGAAGCGAAACAGGGAAGCGTTAGGTGTTTTCGGAAGCCGTTTCACTCGAAGCGCCACGAAAGCTCTGCGTGTGCACCAAAAACTACCTCAGGTATCGACAACGGTGTGTCGTGAAGGAATAACACTGAAGTCAACTACGCTGTCGAGTGGCCACGCGGTTCCTGTGCCCTACACGTCCAAACAGAAACACTCTGGTACCTTTTCCGTTTTCACGCGTCACAGAGGGCACGGCGTCCTCACCTACGACAGAGATGTTGAGGTGTTTGCCCACCACCGCTTGTCTGTTGTTCCGTGAGCTGCAGCCGTAGTCCTGGATCTCCCCGGCCCGCTGGATCGTGAGGTTGAAGAGCGCCTGGTGACCGGGCCGCGTGACGGTCACCGTGCCGACCGGCACCCTGTTCCTCAGGAGGGTGTGGGTGATGGGCAGGCTGCCCCGGTCCGAGTGACAGCCGACCTGGAACGGGCGCCCCACCACCACCCTGCCCACGGCCCGGATCTGGGGCTCACTGGCCAGGGCTGGGGGGGAGGGGGAGTGGTGAGGAGGGGGAGAGTGGTGAGGAGGGGGAGGGAGGGGGAGAGTGGTTGAGAAAGCCTTCAATCTAAATAAGGTGTTTCTTATCTTTATAACTTATTGTTTACTGTAAGCCAGCAAACGGAAGATAACTACTGTTCATTGAACCAAATACACAACAGGCCTCTCTTTACTCACCCTTTATTTGGACAACCAATGCTGGACTGTGCTTCACTATATTCCCTGCTGTCACCGTGCACGTGTAGGTCCTAGAGCCTGTTGTGCGGACCAGATCTCCGAAGACTCTGTCGTTGTAACTGGTGTGGCCCTCGTTTCTATGAATCTGGTATTTGACGTCTGCGCTGTCAACTCTCTCAGGGGCAAGGATGTCGCTCTGGCATCTCACGTGAAACGTGTCATTTTCAAACACATCGGGGTTCACAGTCAAAGTTGGAGTTGAGATGATTTCTGTGGGAAAGAAAATGTGTTACCAAACGCTATACTATGAGGGGGTCAATTGCCTATTGCCAACTGGGAAATGTTGAAAACAATTTATTTTTTGCCTTCACACATCGAAACTCTTTTCGTGACTCCAACCTGAAGATGCGGCTTCACAAAATAAAAATAAAAAGCAACAACATAAACAGGTCTTCCCCTTTCTTGTTGAGCTCACCTAGGACTTTCACAGTGCTGTTTGTTTTCTTAACCACGTTGACTTTCACTACGCTGCACTCAAACTCCCCGGAATGATTGGAGAACACTGTGAGACCGTGCGACACTTTGGCCTGGGTCTGCGTGACATCCAGCAACTGGTTCCCGTTGCTAAGGGCGACCCTGACCAAGGGATCAATCGCCCTGCGATATTCACAGGAGACGTTGATCCTGTCCCCCTCGAAGATCTTCGTCTTCGCCGGATCAGGGAGGACGGAAAGAACCGGTAACAAGTCAAACTCTGAGGACAGACAGACAGAAATATGGAACAGCCCCCGAGAACATGGTTTCATTCATCCGACTTAACGTTTTTCTCAGTGGAAAGCATAAGTCAAATTCTTTGTACGTGTGTGTGTGTGTGCGGTCCATTAACCTTGCACTCTCACGGATTCCGCTTGGCTGTGGTTGGACTTGACCGAGTCTGGCACCATCAGCACCATGTAGGCACACTGCATGTCGCGCACGCCCGGGTTGCTGAACAGGAGCTCCACCTCCACCTGGTTGGAGGTGGACTGCACCTCGTGGATCTCCTCGCCTTGGTCGTAGAAGTAGAAGATGAAAGTGCCCGTCTCCCCTGGGGCTCGGCATGAGACCGGCACCCGGTCTCCCTCCTGGACGGGGACTTGCGCTGTGTTGCGCAGTATGAGCAGCACCGGTTGGGAAAGGCCTGGGGGGGGGGATACGCACAAGAACACAGAGGTGCACTTGTCACGTGGGTGAGGAAACGCCGTTTGGACAGCTACATCATAACACAGACACACAGTGCAGGGTGGTGTCACCTAACGACACCGCATACACACCCGCGACCCTCCCCGTCCCTAGACGAACATCCCTGAAACCGACCTGTCACTTTCAGCCTCTCCGTGTTGCTGACGGCCGTCTTGTCCTGGATGGAGACCTGGCACATGTACTTGCCGCCGTCGCTGACCCTGGCGTTGGGTATGCGCCACAGCAGGTCATCAGCGCGGCTGCTGTTCCAGCGGTGCAACTCCACGTTGTCCTTGAACACGACGTATCGACGGACCAGAGACGTCCCCGGGCTGCTCTTGACCAGCGGCCGGCAGCGGAGCGTCGGGCTGGCGTCTCTACCGACGGCGCCGTCCGGCTCGATGGACAGAGTGACCTTTTCCAAGGTGAACACTGATGGGGGGGGGGCAGCGAAACGTAGAACGTGAAATAAACAACAGCCGTCCTCACGGGACTCATCTGTGGACTGCGTGTCTTAATGACGGCGTCCAGACACACACAAAAAGAGGGATCTGTGGGGTGGAGATCTCAAAGTCGAGACAGCCAGGCTTGGTGGTCTCGGCGGAGGAGACTGGAGGGTCTCCTCCTGCTGGTCGAAGGTTCGGCGGTCGTGACGCAGGAGCCGCGCTGACGCCCGGTTGTCTCAAAACAATCCACAGGAAGAGGAAGGAAAGGCCTCTTTGTTTACTAAACAGGACCAGGTCTTCCAGGAGACTGGGCTAGGGTGGGAGAACATTTTCCCTGCCAAATGTTGCCCCCCCCCCCCCCCCCCCCCCCCCCCCAGCACTGGCTACGATAATCATACCCAGGCAGGGTCCAGACAGATTCCCCAAATCAATCGGAGATATCTAACTTCGGATGATCTATCGAGAGAGATTCTTCAAACGACCAGGCTTCATATGTGTATGGAAAACTGTCCAGCTAACGAGGAGGACTAGATGGGGTTCCAATCACACGTGATGGAAACGCTTCAGCAGTGTCGGGATGACGACAACTGGGGGCTGGCGAGCCAGCCCCCGTGAGCGGTCACGTGACACAGAGGGACCTGGGGACGACTTGACCCCCGACCCCCCCCCCCCTCCCCCACCGGACCCTCCCAGCAGCAGCCTGGCTCACTGGCCTCAGCACCTGGGTGTTCCTCCACCCCCCAGCAGAGCTGAGGCAGGTGGAGGCGTGTGACACCGAGTCCACATGGCTTCCCAAAGCCTCCCGTCACAACCTTTCCCATGGAGTGGGATTCCCAGGAGTGAAAACACTGATAAGAGCCAGCGAGGTGCTCCCAAGCTGTCGTTTGAGCTCCCCCGCACGCATGGTTTGTGTGTGTATTGTACGTGAGACAACTTAAAATGCTGCCTAAGACAGAAGTCCTCAAATAAACACAGATAAAAAAGAACTTTCAGTCCATCTACAATCTACAAAAGATGAAATAAGTGTACCAAATACGAGATACTGAAAGAAAAACTAAACAATACGCTGAATGAAGCTCCGAAGCTCAAAGGTCTAATTTTCCAGCACATTGTCCCCATTTTACATTTAGTCATTTAGCAGACGCTCTTATCCAGAGCGACTTACAGTAAATACAGGGACATTCCCCCAGAGGCAAGTAGGGTGAAGTGCCTTGCCCAAGGACACAACGTCATTCGGCACAGCTGGGAATCGAACTGGCAAACTTATGATTACCGGCCCAATTCCCTAACCACTCAGCCACCTGACATTTTCAACTGTATGAATGCAACAAATGACTATCACAGCCTTTTATATCAACAGAAGAAGCGTTTTAGAAGCAGAATTTCCTACTTACATGTTAGACCTTCTGCTTGTTGACCTGGACGACATAAAACGGGAGAAAAAACCCCAGAAAACACCAAAAATCAAAGCCTTGTCAATACACAGCACCTAAATCCAAAAGGTATCCCTCCCCCCCCCCCCTCCCCTTCCCCCTCCCCAAAGGTGTGAGACGACCGGCAGACATCCTTACAGGTGGAGCTGCCAAGAACAGCGAAGAAGAAGAGTAGGAAGAGGCTGCCCATGCTGGGTGAGGGGCTGCGGGGGCTCCCTGGTCTCTGCTGTTCCTGGCTGGCCTGGTGGAGGTGTTCACTGAGTGAGGGCTGGAGCCTGACGGGCCAGAGGACAGGGCAGGCGTTGGGGGGAGGAAGGGAGAGAGGGAGGGATGGGTGGGGGACAGGGAGAGAGAGGGAGGGAGAGGGGGGGGTGGGCGGGTGGAGGACAGGGAGGTCCCTCTACCTCAGCCAGTGAGCGCTCGCTCTCAGCACGGGCTTAATTTGACAGGAAGTGACTGTTGTTTCCTCAGGATGTGCAACGCCGACAGACTCTTGGCGGTTGTGGAATGTTCTCCACTCTCCCCGTGTGTGTGTGTGTGTGTCCAGTATGTGTGGTTTGTCTCGGTCTACTTAGTCTATTAGTCCGGATGTGAACTCTGACCCTGTGTGTGGGGGCCTGGGCAGGTACTGAGGGGCGACAGGCCACAGGGTACCCCTGCTTCTGTGTATCTAGCTCTCTTTGTTTTCTTAAGTTAACATGCCCATTGTGTTGGTTCCCTTTCACTGTCATAAATCTCAGCCTTGCCCAAAGAGACCATCGAAACTAAACCAACCTTGAACTACAGCAATGATGAATTGTTTGTATTTCTGATCATTTTGTACCTTTGTTCTATCACCGCCGAAGGTCTAGACACGTTCATATGTCTGCTGACACACTGGCTCTCTGAGTCATCTTATCACGGAGAGATCTGGAAGGCTCACTGTGGACGATTGATCTTATTATGATTTCAATTCAAGTCTCGAATCAACATGATCATTCTCCTTAACAGATCTTAAGTTTGACAAGCTGTCTGCTACAAACATGCAAGCACAGACACACACACACAGACACACAAATAGGAGTGACAAGAGAAAGTCTTGTGTATTTGGTTTATTTCATTGATTTCATCTCCTGTCTAATAAACCACATTCCGCCAAGCAGTCTACAGTCTCAGAGACACACCTGATTGTTTTCCGTTTTTTTCTTCTACATGGTGAAAGTTTCTCTCGTCTTCATCGCCATTTCTAAAATGTTAAAACTCAAAAAGCAGGTTACTTACTTCAGAGGTGTGGTTCCTAACATGGACTGACAAACAGTGGTTGGCTGTGCCAGTGAAGCAGCGGAGGACACAGTACCTCCTCCCAACCCTCGGAGGGCGCTACTGAGCTTAATGGAGAGGGGGGGGGGGGTGGGGGGCTACGTGGTGACTGCAGGTCACAGTTGCACAGAATAAATGGCATGTGTTACTAGTTTGGTTCAGTCCACAGGCAAACCTGGTTGTCCTTTAGCAGGGGTAGGCCAAGCTTGGGGCACTACGAGGCAATAAGGTGAGGAGGAGGGGAGGACACACACAATGTTGTGTGGAAACTAGGTTCGCCCAAGACTTCCCCCTCTCTCAACCCCACCAAGGCCTAGACGTACAAAACGCCAGCCAACTGAACAGAATTAAAAACAGATAATTACAAAAAACAAGAAAAAAAAAACGAAGAGAAAAATTAAATAAAAAGTTAAGTGAGTCAAATGAAATCCAATAAACTAAAGGATAAAGATACCGCAGAGATGAGGCACGTTGGCATCAATACTGCTGTTGGGGCAAAAACAAAAAACAAACGAAGCACTCTCCTCAGCATGCGGTTTCAAAGGGGTCAAAAGGCGCGAGAATAAACGACCCAGGGGAGAGACCAGAGGTCCAGGTCGTCCCCTCAGGAGAGACCAGAGGTCCAGGTCGTCCCCTCAGGAGAGACCAGAGGTCCAGGTCGTCCCCTCAGGAGAGACCAGAGGTCCAGGTCGTCCCTCAGGAGAGACGGCAGACCAGGAGGTGATGGGACCGACGTCACACGGTCGTTGCTGAGACACAGCAGAGGCTGCGCTGCCTGGCGATGGCTCCCGATGATGTACCTGAGCTTGACCCCGGTCGGCTACTGGGCGTGGCTAGGGACAGCGACGCGTCGAGGGTGCACAGTGTTAAAAGAGTTCATCTGCTGGTTCTGGTAGGTGTTGGAGGTCTGGGGCTGCTCCCGAACGGCCATCTTTGATCTATCGTTCACTTCCGCGTCCTGTTAATGGACACCAAAAAAAAAAAAAAAAAGAAAGAAAAAAAAACGCGCTAAAATCAAGACTAAATAAAAGAGAAAAAAGGAGGATAAAGAGAGGATAGGGAACAGAGCAACAGACCTCCATCGAGTGAAAACGAAGAAGGAAAACTAGCTGTAGTGAGGCAGAGGGCCAGAAGGGACTTGATCACCCGCAATGCCTTGCCCTTTCGCTTCTTCTGTCGCTGCTGTTATTGTGGGGGCGTGGCCCACTCGGGCCCGGAGGGTAGAAGTGACCAGTAGAATCACATTAGGCTCAGTCTTTGCCGCTCTCGAAAAGCCTCTCACGAGAAGGACAGACTCGGTAACAAAGCGGCCTAGCGAGGCCGCTAGGCCGAAGTCCACCTGAAGCTACTCCTTCACGTCCCCGGTGTCGAGTTCCATCTTACCTGGGGGCTGAAGGGCTTCACACTGGGAAGGGCCGGGCGAGGCGGAGCGGGGACCTGGGGGGAGGCTGCAGCGTCCACCACTTCCTTTATTTATTGCTATGCAGGTCAGTGATAGAGGGGAGCACTAGGTGCCTGTGTTGGGGGGGGGGGGGGGGGGGGGCAGGTGGCCCTGTTGTTACCGTTAAGAGTTGACCGTCCACTGTTACCCTTCAGGCTTTGGGAGAAGGTCGGCTTCAATACAGCGCAGAGCGTTTCCTGAGGTTGCACACACGCCAAGGCAGGAAAACACTCTGGGGCTGTGCGGGGGGGGAAAGGTGTGAGGGGGTAACCGTGGCAACGGGTTTTGGCACGCTGGGGTGAGGGGGAGGTTTCGGATTTTGAAGGCGAAGGGAAAGGCGGGCGAGGAATGTGGGGAGGGAGAGGGTGAGGGTAGCGTGAGAGGGTGAGGGAGAGGGGAGGTAAAGTCCTGGCATCGTAGCAAGCATATCTTTTAAAGAGCGCCGGTCATGGCCCCACATCCTTTATCCCGGGGCTTCTCCGGGCTCCGTTTCAGCACAGCGCGTTCCTCCAGGCTGCCTCGTCCTGCCACCGGGCGGAACAGCCCGCTGCGGTGTGTTCCCCCCTCGGGACCGTCTGGGAGACACGGGGCAGGACGTCCGAGCTCCGCCTTCAGGGGTCTCAA
The DNA here is from genome assembly GCF_038355195.1 of Osmerus mordax. Taxonomy (NCBI): domain Eukaryota; kingdom Metazoa; phylum Chordata; class Actinopteri; order Osmeriformes; family Osmeridae; genus Osmerus; species Osmerus mordax. The sequence continues at coordinate 9,645,621 of NC_090070.1, read as the reverse complement.
GGAGAGGGGGTGCCTGCGTCTCGCCCACAGGTGTTTGTGTTTAGCAAGAGAGAGTCCGCTCCTCTCCGCGACCCCTGACCCCTGGCGCAAAGGGGCCGTTCCAGAGTTCGACCGGGTACTGATGATCGCAGGGTTTTCGAACACCAACCCCGAAGACGGTACCTCTTTTTAAAATAGACCTACTATCATCTGTATATGCAATTAAATATACAAGCTGCTCAGCACAGCCAAGTCTACAATCAATAGCTTCATAATAAGAATATGAATGAACAATAATAATAATAATATAGTCGTCATCATCATAACATAAATTTGTCAGCAGCCATCACTAGAACATTCAGGGTTGGTAAATTGCATATGTACAGTAGAAGTCATTTACATCCTGGATCCCAGGGGGCCGTGAGGGGTCGAAGGGTCAAAGGTCAGGGGTTGAGGGGAGAGGACACGGGGGGGGGGAGGTGAGTGCTGGGGTGTTATCTGAGACGCTTCTCTGCTGAGTAGATGGACATGTAGTAATCGTTGCTGCCCACGGCCAAGTGGGGCTGGAGAGGAGAAGAGAAGGAGAGGGAGGAAGAGAGGAGAGAAAATGTCCATCAATACACACGGCAATCTTATAACGTGACAGTGAGACTGCGATTTAAAGTTCGTTAAGCTAAATGCATTAAGTCAAATGGGTGCATTTTCATGCAACGCTCAATTGATGCAGTATTGCGATGAATAGAGACTCTAGGTTACTGAGGTAGACACAGTGAGGTACTGAGCAGGGATGATATTTGGCTAACTGTGTGATACTGTAGGGATGAAGGTACCTCGGACTCCAGAGTATCTCTAGGCTAACAGACAGGTACCCAGTAAGGATGACAGCATCTCTAGGCTAACAGACAGGTACCCAGTAAGGATGACAGCATCTCTAGCCTAACAGACAGGTACCCAGTAAGGATGACGGGATCTCTAGACTAACAGACAGGTACCCAGTAAGGATGACGGCATCTCTAGGCTAACAGACAGGTAGCCAGTAAGGATGACAGCATCTCTAGGCTAACAGACAGGTACCCAGTAAGGATGACAGAATCTCTAGGCTAACAGACAGGTACCCAGTAAGGATGACAGCATCTCTAGGCTAACAGACAGGTACCCAGTAAGGATGACGGGATCTCTAGGCTAACAGACAGGTACCCAGTAAGGATGACGGGATCTCTAGGCTAACAGACAGGTACCCAGTAAGGATGACGGGATCTCTAGGCTAACAGACAGGTACCCAGTAAGGATGACAGCATCTCTAGGCTAACAGACAGGTACCCAGTAAGGATGACGGGATCTCTAGGCTAACAGACAGGTACCCAGTAAGGATGGAAGGCCAGGCAGCTGATAGCTCCGATCCTCTGGCCCATGAAGCCGTCGTAGTATTTGATGTTGCTGATGATGTCCCCGTTGGCGTTGTACACTGCTATGAACTGGTTCATGGATCCACTGGGAGACAGAGAGAAAGACAGAGAGAGAGACAGACAGAGAGAGACAGAGAGAGACAGAGAGAGAGACAGAGAGAGCGAGACAGAGATAGCGAGACAGAGAGAGACAGAGACAGAGAGTAAAGGAAAAAGAGTGGAGCAAAACCCAAACAAAAGAGATCTTAAAACATGGAAGGACAAAACGTCTTGAGAGTTGGAAGCGGCCCAGGTCAAAGTCCCGCCTCTTGAGAGAACAGAACCAGCCAGTGGCTCCAGGGAGGCTTTCTTCAAACGGACGAGCCAGGTTGTGAGGCGCGACCTCTGGACTCACCAGGCGAACAGGTTGGCCTGCGGGTGGATGTCCAGTGCCGTCAGCCCCTTCACCGTCTGCAGCACGTTCACTGAGTCCGGCGCCCGCGGCTCGAAGAAGCGCACGTCTCCGTTCACGCTGCAGACACCAGGACACACACCGTTAATGCTTAACACAACCTGGTCCGTTACACACCTAGATCATACACTGGGCATGAGAGAGAGAGAGAGAGAGAGAGACAGAGAGAGAGAGAGAGAGGGGGGGGGAGGGAGGGAGACAGGGGGGGAAATAGAGGGGGGGAGAGAGAGAGGGGGAGAGAGAGAGAACAAAAGAGAAAGGGAGAGAAAAGGGGAGAGAAGGAGATGGAGGAAGAGAGGAGAGAAAAAGGGAGAGAGCGAGAGTGCGGGAGAGACAGATTACCTGACGCTGATAATGTGTCCCTCCTTCTCCTTCTGCAGGTGGGCTTTGACCACCCAGGCTCCATGTTCCCTGTACGTCATCACACGACTGGGGGGGGAGGGAGGCACACACACACATCCAAAAGGGTTAACATCACGACTGGTAACTACGGCAACGTCTTCGACTGAAGATTCATGGCCAGAGTCAGAACACAACCGGGAAACGACAAAATGAACCTGACTGTCCCAACGTGACAAAGAAGGCGTTGGCCGTTACGCATGGCAGTTTTTATGTGTCGTGTCGCAGCTGCAGCCAGCGACCACCGGGGGGCGCCCCAAGCCTGTGACAAGACGCGAGGATGGCCTGTCATGTAACAGGGTGACACGAGGGTGCAGAGCTGCAGAGAATGCAGGACCCGAGTCGATTCGCAACGCATCATGGGAACCAGACCTCAGTGTTAACTATCCAGCTTCATCCAAAACGGACGCCATTTCACCTGCCAGAGGGCAGGGGAGGGAGAACAGGAAATGGAGCCGGTTGAAACCGGATAAGCCCCGGACATACGATTAGAAGAAAGGAGCTCTCAAAAAGGATCTCTGTTGGTTGGCGATTCTTTGGGGTGTGATGCCACACTGAATCCAGGACGGAACAAACAATCTTCTGAAGTCCCGTGGCTTTAAGTAGCTCGAGTGATTGATTGGAGTGACTCGAGAAACAACAGCTAAATAGGCGGTCCCCTGTCCCTGTGTGCGCGTCCGTGTGTGTGTGTAAACTTTGGGGGGCAAAGCAGAGACTCAACCATCTCTGTGCCTTGAGGGAACTCCTAAATTAGCATTAGTTAAAAGATTCATGGGGCACTTTGCGGCTTAATTGCACTTCCTTCTCTCTGGGGGTGGGGTCTAAAGTAATGCTTTGCCAAAGGGAGGAAAGTGTTTGATGATGCGCTCGCTTGTGCAAACAGGACAGGTCAAAAGAGTCGGGAGACTCCACAGGTGTGAACCGAACGGCTGCCGTTTGTTGGAGTGTGTGGACGTGAATATGCTAATATATTGAAACAACCAAGCTTTGTGTAGTTTGCGGGGCTCGTGTGAGTCCGGCGCTGCCGTGCGATCGTTTGGGTTGGACTAACGGAGCTGCGGTGGGGGGAGCTGAATTAATCACGTTCCCCTTGTTCTCTGCTGATGAAAACGGCATGATCCGTTGGAATCATTAAGACATTAGGCTGTGTATTCCAAGTGTGGGTGTGGAGCTGGACTAATAGGGAGACAGATGGCTGAGCGGTTAGATAATTGGGCTATTAATCAGACGGTTGCCGGTTCGATTCCAGGCCGTGCAAAATGACGTTGTGTCCTTGGGTAAGGTACTTCCCCCTACTTGCCTTACTGTAAGTCGCTCTGGATAAGAACGCCTGCTAAATGACTAAATGTAAATGTAATTGTGCGTGTGTTCAGATGAACTGACCAGTCGTTGGGGCCCATCCTCCGGTCGTAGACTCGTACAGAGCCGTCCCCGAGCCCAGCGGCGATGAGGGAACGCTGCGAGTCGCACGATAGGCTGGTCACACAGCTGTCAGCCCCTGTGGGGATATCCTGGTAGGGAAAACAAACACACACACACACACAAACACACTTAGTTCATGAGCGTCAGGAAGCCCTTTTACATGGACTTAGCTTCCAGCCCGCGAGCGGTCGTTGGTCACGCTGCACATTAACCATTGAGCGAGAAGCCTAACGAGGCCCCTCCTTCACGTCCGGGGTGCGAGCGATGGAGCGCGTGGCTGCGGGGAGCCAGCCAGCGGCTGAGCTGGACTCATGGATGTTGTCACGGGGAGGAGGGGAGGCGGAGGAACACCAGGTGGTATTTAAGCAATAACCCGACGCCCTCAGAACGACGGGCTCTCCCCTCCCGGAGGCTGGCGGAGGAGAACTAATGAGGCGCGAGTCTCATTTGTTAATGGCGTCCTCGGGTCGACGGAGCAGTCGTCTTTGGGTCTGAACGAGGGGCTGCTACTCGGCGAGTCGGTGTGCTGCCGGGCGTGACGGCAGACGGGAGCGCCGGGATGTCGATCTGGTGCTGTCAAAGTGGCATTCAGACGAGGTGGTCGCACTGCTCGGCACGGAGCAGACTTAAAGCAGCTGCCTCAGATCAGATGAGTCACAGGAAGATCTGACACAGCTGGCCGTGTAGGCAATGGTGTTGGAGGGTTTGATGTGTGTGTGTGTTTCAGTGTGTGTGTGTGTGTGTGTGTGAGGTCCGAGGTCCTACCTGGACCTTCATCTCCCTCTCGGTGTCCCAGATCCTGATGACCCTGACGTCTCCAGAGGTCATGAGCAGTCCACTCTCCTGCTCCAGTCCACCACCATGCCTGCACCTGGACCACACCACAGGGTTACACACACACACACACACACGCACGCACACGCACACACACACACACACTCCCAGACACACACACTCTCCCAGACACACACACACTCCCAGACACACACACACTCCCAGACACACACACACTGCTCCTGGTTGGGATTCTTGTAGAGGGTAATACAAGTGGACGGACAGTCGGATATGGGTGTGTATCAGAGCCTGGCAGAGCCCGGTATCTCAACCATACATGGGTGTGCTGCTCTGCGACACCCAGCAGAGGCCAGGGGGCGTGGCGTAACACTGATGGACATGCAGAAAGACAGGCTAAAAGAAACAGCAATTCCCAGCAGCACTGGGGGCAAGTGTAGCACAGATGCTTTGTGGGTAGAACAGTGAGATAGAGTGGAGACAGAGGAACATGAGGGGGTGCTGGAAAGCTTCTGAACTAAACACATACACACACATACACCCACACACTATATATATATGTATGTATTACATACACGAACGCAGTCACAGCTGGATAACCAGAGTACAATGACACAATGGGCCCATTCATATTCCATTAGAGTCCACCACTCCATCTGCATTGAGCAGCTTCCGTCAGATGGCTCAGACAGCATGAAGAGTGGCAGACGACATTCTCAATCATCCCTCATCCGCAATCATCCCCTGCTTCATCTTTCTGCCGTGCCCCACATCTTCTCCTCCTCCTCCTGCTCCACTTGTTAACCCTCCTCCTCCTCCTTTTCACCATCGCAAGTCCCCCCCCCCCCCCCCCCCCCCCATCTCCTCGCTCTTCTCCTCACCTCCTCTGCTTTTATTCCCTTCCACCATCAGCCCCCTCACCTTTCCTCCTCTGCTCTTTCTCCACCTCCTCATTGTTCACCTCTCCCTCTCCCTCTCCCTCTCCTCTCCCTCTCCCTCTCTCCCTCCCTCCCTCTCTCCCTCCCTCTGTCTGGTGTGTTGGGCACATTTCAAACCCACAGGCAGGCTTCAAAGCCCCGGAGCTGTTAGGGTACCCCCCCCCCCCCCCCCCCCCCCCCCCAACGCTACAGACTTCACAAGACTGTACCCAGTCACCCGCCACGCTGCCACACACACACACAGTTTACACTTGTTCACGCATACATGGGCGCATACACACACACACACTTGGTCAGAATGTTTTTCCACACACCAGCAGACACACACACACAGACACTTTGCTTTGCTTGTTGTTGGGGCCCACATGGAGACAAGACAGAGAGGAGACATTCCCTTTGATGTTGAGAGCTCTGCGTTCGGGGGTCTCCTAGTGACGAGGGGAGAGAGGGTGGAGAAACGAGAGAGGGAGGGATGGAGAGGGAGGGAGGGTGGAGAAACGAGAGAGGGAGGGATGGAGAGCTCCCAAACACGCAGACCCAGAACTGAAGCGTGCGTCCGCCCAACTGTTGGCTGCGCCCATATATGGTCACACAAGCACACCGTCCTCTTATGGCACACGGGTTTCACGGGCGCAGAGAGAACACAGCATGCGCACAAACCGGAACACGCGCTCGCCGTCAACACGTGTTCACGTTTCCATTATCACCGTTTTTCACCTCGAGTCGTCTACCTCTTTTCACTCTCTTCTCCTCCCCCCCCCCCCCCCCCCCCGATCACTCCATCCCTCTTTCACTCTTGCGGAACCTCCATGACTCCATCGGGAAACTCTTTTTCAGAGTGTGTGTGTGTGTGTGGGGTTCACCTCAGGGGTCGTGGCATGAGAGTCCTGGGTCGGACCCAGCGATGCTGCCCGGCTCCTGGCTCTCATCAGGTCGACAGAACACGGCTCTCTACGGCTGTCTGCTCTGAGCCTGGGGTCTTAGGAACCCACACACTAATCAATACTGACGTTATGTATGTAGATACGAGAACCTGCTGTGGGTGTGTGCGTGTGTGAGCCACTGCAGGCATTTGCTGCAATCGGCACAATCTTATTTCTCACTGTTCTTATAGACAAGGCAATTATTGGATTTTTACATACATGCCATCTCTCTCCCTCTCTCTCTCTCTCTCTCCCCCCCTCTCTGTCCTTCTCCCTCTCTGTCGATCCCTCTATCCCTCCCTCTCTCTCTCCCTCTCTCCCTGTCGATCCCTCTCCCTGTCGATCCCTCTATCCCTCTCTCTCTCCCTCTCTCTCACACACTTTCCACCTCTCCTCCTTTTCTCTCTCCATCTCCCTTCCAAGCTAACTGAGACCCATTGTTCGGCTTAATAACGACTACAAAGGCTGTAATGATTTCGCTGGTGGGCTGTAGGATGGATATTCCCACACGCTAGCATCCCCCGTGTACGGCCTGCGCATCTCCGGTTGGCAGTAATGAGCGTATTGCTAACGTTAGCATAGCGGAGCTAGCGCCGGCGTCTCCAGTGGCTATGATAGCCCCATTCCAAAGCTCATTTAGCCACTGCCTGCCTTCCCTAATCCCCCCATTTCTTGCCCAGTCTCTGCCCTCTCTTCTCCTTCCTTTCTTTCTTTCTTTCTTTCTTTCTTTCCCTCAGCTTCCTCTCTCTCTCCCTCCAGAGAAAAGCTTATCCTCTGCATTCTTGTCCACACTATTACCTCGGTGTGATGGGACTAGCTTGCACACGCTGCAATTCATTAAATACCACACCGGCCCCTTCTCTCCTTCCCCTCTCTTCCCCCCCCCCCCACACCACTTCATCGTGTTTGCTTTGAAAAGGTCCTTGAGAAGCCAGGTAGCCAGAGTTTTCCAAAATGACGGTTGACCTTTGACCTGTACTCTTCCATGATGGAGTGTTGGGTAGGAGCGCTGGGACTAGCGGTGGGCTCTGATATTTCTCTGACCTTTGTCTGACTCTGGTGATATTGTGCCAGCGGACCCTCTGATTGACAGGAGTGATACAGTAGATATTAGACAGCGAGAGGGGGCTTATTTCGACTGACGACTGCCATGGTGCTGGTGATCTATCTGTTGAAATGGAGCCATGTTTTAGTGCCTTTCTTTTGTTAAGGCCGATCTACGTGCACCTTCTGATTTTCCTGACTATCCGTCCGTCCGTCCGTCATTTTACGGATACCCCTTGGCTGTGATTGGTCCGTATTAAGAACCGCTTGCGTCAGGGGCGGGGGCAGGGTTGCCGTGACCAACAAGACGGAACAGAATCCTTTGACCGCCATTGCTGTAAGTTTACAATTCATATTTCAGCTAAACACTACATGTAAATCAGCATCTGAATTAAAATGTGACGAGAAATGGGCAGTGTAGTTGCTGAAAATGTGTTTATTTTATTGATGAAACGGCTAATTTGTAAATTTGCTCCGACTTTTCGATAACCTAGCTAGCATCGCAGTGCAGCGCCACCTACTCTTCTGGCAGTGAAGTGTTTTCAGCACCCACAGCCTTCGGAGTACTATAAATTCAACCAATCCGTCCGACTCCGTCTGTCCGTAACGGAGTCGGAGAAGTATAATTCGACCTTTAGTCCAAATGACTTGGACTGGGTCCCAAGTTGTGATACTTTTACAACTCCTGTCCAGCCAGCCAGCCAGCCGGCCAGCAAGCCAGCTAGTCGACAGCCAGCCAGCCAACCAACCAGTCAGTCAGTCAGCCAGCCGGCCAGACAGCCAGCCGGCCGGCCAGCAGCCCTACAGTGCTGTATGTGGAGCATTTCCTGCCTGGAGCCAAACAGGCCAGGGCTAACCTACTTTTACAACTTCAGCAGACTGGTTGAAATCCCCCCACCCCCTCCCCCCCCCCTCTGAAAATACTGGAAAACAGGAGTGCTTCATAAAATTATACAAAATAAATGCTGGGGTAAAGAATAAACAAAACCCTGGTCGAATGCACTGCAGGAGGAAAAGAGTTGGAGAGGAGAGAGAGGCGGGTAAAAAAAAACAGAAAAGAAGGCGAGGCGTAATAAACGACATCTGCATCAGAACTTAATTAGGTCTGCTCTCCGTCAGCGCGGAGGGAGAGAGTGTGTGTGCTGGACTCCTTCTCCTGAACAAACACTGATGAGAGCTCCACTGTGGCTAATGAGAGCTGCTCCGCAACAGGCAGCCAATAAACAGCACTGAGACTCTCTCTCTCTCTCTCTCTGTCTCTCTCTCTGTCTCTCTCTCTGTCTCTCTCTCTCTCCCCTGCCCTGTCTCTCTTTCTGCCTTCAGAAAGAGAGGCAGCCTCTCTCTCTAACCCTCTGATTCTCTCACTTTCCATTGCATTCTCTCTCCATCCTCCTCTTCCAGCGCCCTTCTTCTCCCCCTCCATCTCCCAAATCCTCTCTCACAAGGGACCGGTTTGGGGGGGGGGGGGGGGGGAGGCAGTGTTCTTAGTGCAGCACATCAAGTTGGGGATGAGGAGGAAGAGGAGAAGAGGGCAGCACTCACCTCCTTGCTTACTCCTGTCAAGATAGATGGAGACCCTCCTGGCCAGACCTGCATGGAAGGAGGAGGAGGGAGCGAGAGGAGGAGGAGGCAGGGAATGCAGGGGGGAGGAGGGAAGAGAGAAAGGAGGGAGTGGAGGAAGAGGAGATAAGCAGATGGGGGGGGGGGGGGGGGGGGGGGGGGGGGGGGGGGGGGGGGAGACGACACAGCCAAGGGGAAGGCAGGTCAGAAGCATGTCAGCCCGAGCACAGAACAACGTTAGCAAAGACCCCCTTCAGACACACACACACACACACACACACACACACAGGGAAGAACAAGGCCGAAGATTTCCCGGCATGGAGTGCACCAACTGAAGAATGTCTGATACTTGTATTAAACAGTTAAGAGAGCTATTCTACTCTGCTGCACTGTGCCCATTACAGGGGCATGCTTCATTTTGGATCCGGAATGTTCTGAAGGCAGCAGGGGGAAAAGCACAAATCTCTCTGAAACACGGACAAATGACAGACGGTGAGGACACTAATGTAGGAGAGTGTGTGTGTACACAGCACCACAGTGACAGA